>NC_071571.1:93260853-93560853 GCF_024509145.1 Vidua macroura
CTACAAGTAATTTGGGTATTTATCTGTAACAATTTTTTCTTAAGAGTACAAAATACTGAGGGCCTAACAAAAACAGTTCAATGTAAACTTCTCTCAAAAAAAGCACTGCACAAGCTTGGGAAGACAGTACAAAATAGATATTGCTCCAAATATTTAGGTGCAGAGAAGTCAAGCCATTTTTTAACCCCTCCAAATTCCAGTGAACAGCAAATACCCTCTTTCATAACAGAGCCACGCAGCAAGTATTAGAGAAACATGCAGCAAGTATTAGAGAAACACAAGCCATCAAAGTCAGAAGAAAGTCAAAAGCACTTCCGAGCTTAATGTTTAAAGGAAAGTTAATGACAGTGGCAAGCTTCAGTTCAGGAAGGCAGGAGGGTAAGTCAACACTTCTAGAACTTCTATTGTGAGGCCACTAACTCTGCAAAACAAGCAGGCTATAGCTCAAGAAAAGCAGCTCATCTCCTGCATGTACAGGATTAAAACATGGGGCCAGAGCATTTGAAAAGCCACTTTAGTTTTATCATTCTGTTTGGCACTGGGAGTGATATCATGCCCTTCTCCCTCTAAAATGTGCAATTATGTGCCTGTACTAACTTTGCTATAACACTGCCATTACTATTATTTTTAGTAACACTGAGTTGTGATTAGACAAACTGTATTTGGTATGCTAACATACCTTAATTAGTTTTCACTCTGCAGTTCAAAATATATGCATCTCAAAACAATCAGGCTTAGGAAAATTAGTTTGTAAGATTATGTATCACACAAAACCTAGTTTACAAAAAGTTAAGAAAAGCATTTGAAGTAAAAATAAATTTACCTTAACACTTAAAAATTGTATTAAAAGATATGAGAGTATTTGTATTATTGTTACTGCAAAATAATATATGCATTTTTATAATATTCAACATTCTTAGCATAACTCCAGTGAAAACCACAGAATTAACAGACTGATTGTTACACAAGTGCTGAATGTAAGTACCTCTTTTTTCCTATGGTCCAGAACATCATACTGTTTGGATTTTGTATTTGTAGCAATGCTCTGGTATTGAGTAGTGATCTCATCAATGCCTTCTATTTTTATACGCTGGAGCTCTAAAAGGCTTTCCATAGTATTGCTCATATCTGAAATTTTCTCCAAACGTTTACAGAAGGTCTCAAATTTTCCAAATATGTAGTTTTCACTAACAATAAAAAAGAGGGATTTCTATTAAAATCTCTTTGCAACAGATTTTTATTTGACCAACATATATTCTAGCTGCTATCAAGTTTCACACCAAAAAAAAAAAAAACATACCGTAATGATTACATATATAAAAAAAATTAACTCACATATATAACCCATAAAATGCTTAATCCTTACATATGTCAATTAAAACACTTTACCATATTTCACAGGAGTAACTCTTTCAAATAAGATATTTGCAGGAGAAGAAAATGTGAATACACAATACCAAGAAATGCTCCATGATTTAAGTGTCAAAACAGGTAAAACATTCCTTGGCATTGTGATAGAGAACCCAGCTCAAAGCTGACTGAATTACCTGAGAGTGTTTTCACTTATATTCATGATTCAAATTTTTTAGGATTTCATACCATGCATATATATTTGTACTCAATTAATAAATGCCTAAATTCCCCTGAAGTTTCACTGGACTTGTGCTGAATCAACAAGTGACTGCCAAAAACCTGGTTTATTCTTGAATAAAAGTTTTAAAAAACACTCTGCAAGGTCTTCTTCTTATTATAAAAAGTATTTCATTTTAATTTAATATTTAGCTTTCCTTTTAGCCAGCAGATAAAATTCTGTCTCATTTATAAATTGTACTCATCAATATGATCCAATATTGAAGTGAATTATTTACCTGATATCAAACTGTTTGTTTCTTGGATTTTCCTTTATCTCCTCCCTAATTTTCTGAAAGGATGCTTGGTACTTTTCTTTGAGGAAAATGCATTGTTGTATCCTCTTCAGCAATTCTTGCCTGAGGAAGAAAATACATAAGACAGAGAATCATCCTAAGGTCTTCAAAAGAGTATAAATAAAAATAATATACTTTAGCCAAATGCACAACTTTGCGAAATAACATGAAAAGCACTCAAAATATGATGTTTTTGAGTCAAAAGGTTTTAACTTGAACCTGTTATCTAGATTGGATATTTTTATCTTGGATTTTGTTGTCATCAATCCAAGACTTGCATGGCATAGCCCACAAAGGATGTATAACATGTATAACAGGTTAATGCTGGCTACGGAATGCTTGCAGTTTGGCCAGTTCTCATCTGAGTATTGCTGATAGCTTTTCCTTTGTTTGTTTCTTTGGTTTGTTTTTTGGTGGTGGTTCTTTTTTTTTTTTTTTTTTTAAGTAGACAAGACTGGAGAAGTATTTTTCCACACTAAAATAAAGATGAGGAGAGTCTTGTTTCTTCCTGAGGTACCACACAAGATACATGGATAAGGCATAGAAACCAGCCATAAGCCATTTGCCCAGAGCTGTTCCTCCACTTTGGCTTTGTCTTTCATCTTCCAAAATATTACTGGGGATTAAAATGATAGACAAATTTATAGGCTGAAACCATTAACTGGGACAAACTTTTGCAAGGACAGCAGATTAAATAAATGAGAAGAATGTCTCAAAAATAAATTCAGCTAGAATAAACAAAAAAAAAAAGGTATTCTACTTTTATTTACATTAATTCTTTAGAATAAACATAATCAGCACTTAATTGACTACAGGTAATTTCTGAAAAATTCCCTTTATCTATACCAAAATACAGGAGGAATCAAATTTGTTAGATTTACTTTTATGTCTTCTAGCCTGTTACCTCAGTGTCACTTTGACTTGGCTGGAATTTAAGCAGAGGCATCCTGACTATCTGCTTTGATGAAGCTTGTAATACCTTCCCCTTTTCATGTCAATATCCTTTATCTTACTCCAGTTAGACTATTCCAATTATTAATTTCTTAGTTGACAACTTCAAATGTCACATTCATCTTAACTTCTCTCTGTGGTTTCCTCCTTCTTTTTTTGCATGAAAATAACTGACCTGCTCTTATAGTATGTGTTCTTCCTATGTTATCTGCAGTTGTCATCCTTCAGATACACTTGTTCTGCCAGTGACATCAGCATTCACCACCCAATGTATAAGTTTCATACAAACACCCCTGTGCTTCCTTTTATGCTGAGTGCAGCACTTGGACAAGTAGCTGTAGAGCAGCTAACTCATCCCTTCCCTGAAATGTCCCACAATACAACTGAGTTGGGATTTTGGTCCTGCTATATATTGTTCCCTTCCTCAAACTGACTTTCATGTCCAGTAATAGCAAAATATAAATCTTGGATGGAACTTCGCCAGTCTGTCCTTGGAGCTTTTTTATGAAGTATTTCAGCTCCCAGTTCCAATTTCATACGTGTGTTTTGGTCTAAAAAAAAATCCATGTGCACAATATATCGAGTGTTGTATACTAGTATACATTACACAGTTTCCAATAACAGTTTTTTCAAAACACATAGCAAATTGTTTTTGCAAACTACTTAATTCTACCAAGGATTAGTGGTAGCCAGTTTAACTTAGGAATCAGTGACTAGTAGGAGGACAAAGGGCTACTTAAATTTACCTATTAATCATCTTGATTATTAATCTGTAATTTTACTTCTAATGCCAACAACAGAAGATGAAATTATTAAAATTCTATCACCTGTCCAGGTCCCAGATTTTTGAAACCCCTTCACATAGATAGGTCTTGCATGTGTTAATCATTTGATTGGTGATTTTAAGAAACAGGGATGTCATGTGCTCTGACGTGTTGTAGTACGGCGATGTACAGTAGATCATACAGACAGTGTTCATTAAACTGGGAATGTGTTCCATCACTGTTACCTATAACAGCCAAAAAAAATGGGAAAGACAGAAATCTGAATTTCCTGAAATTTAATACCTTGAAAAGTGTGACTGCTCTAGGAATATGTTTATCAGTGGACAAGCACCTTTTTGTTTTTTTGTCATTACAAAATGGCCCATCCAATTCACTTGTGGGGACCTATCACACCTTGACCAAGAGAAAAAGCATGGGAAAAGGGCAATAAATAAATGAATAGGTCTTTTACAGATTGGGATTTTCCACAGGAAAACCAGAGGCTCTACTCTGCTTGGCCATGGCCTCCAGTATAAGAAGGTGCTGCAATCTGCTTTGCAGAGGAACATACTACATGAGGAAAAGAGGTCACACACTGCTGGAAAAGAGCTGTAGGAAGGACAACAAGAAAGTAGGCATTTGCTCATTTTGTCTGTATAGAAAAGAAATCCAGCAGGGGGAGGCAAGGCAAAAATAATCTCACTTTCACTGGGCACTGAACTATAGAGTTTTTTGTCCCACAGAAATATTTCAGAGAAATGCATGCAAGCCAGATACATGGAGAACCCAGAACAAGAGACTGGTCTAGAAAAGAATAAAAAAAGTATGGTAAAGGTATCTAAAAGTCAAGTCTAATATGGCAGAACAGTGAATATTTGCAAAAGAAGTGCAGTGTAAAATAGCAGAATGGATTCAAAAGAGATTAAGCTTTGGAAATATTATTTAGAAAAACTGTTACCAGCTGGATTATGCATAAATGTGCTGAACTATGCAAGCTTAGACAATTTTGTCTAGTGTCTGTATATTCTCACTTCAAAAAAATTAACTGTCTATATTCTCACTTTAAAAAAATTAACTCTGAGACCCATATGGTTATGAAAATAAATTTTATTGACAGTGCAACCTACAAGAGAAACAGCTTTAACCTGTAAAATAAGTGGAAGCTGACCAATTTCAGCTCAAATCAAGGTTTAAGATCATTTGATGACTTTTGCAATAAAACAAACACAAGTAATTCCCAACAAAAGCATGCAGACAGACCCAAGCTCACAAAGACAATTCAGCTCATTACTTGGTTAAGAAGAACATCATCTGATGCTTAGTTTTTTCATATCCTTCAATTATCTTCTGTAATGATAACTACTTTAAGAAAAAAAGGTATCATTATCTCTGGTCAATTCAAAATCAGTAAGCTCAATTCACTAATGTCTAAGGAGTTAAGCTGTCCATTAATAATTAAGTGAAAGAGTTAAATATTAAAAGGAAAAACAGCTTTTTTACAGCAACAAAAACCCTTCCTTTCTTTTCTGAATTTCACATTAAGTGCCTTTACAGTACTTACAGGTGAAGCATTGGCAAGTGGACCAAAAAATTTATCCAACGTATATAAGTATCTCACGTTGTCTTTAGCTTCATTGGCAGCAATTGTTATCCTACCATCCTGAAGGGATGAGAAAAAAAGAAAGGACTAGAATTATTACCGTGAAAATTTTCTGAACAGGTTCTTTCTCTTTTACAGCACACAAGGCTATGATTAAATCTTGCAAACACTTTCCCACAGAAGTGCTTTCAAATATGCTATTTATTTTTCACTTGAGAAATAACTGCTTCTACATGCAAAAATTGGTAAGATCTTCCAAGGTCAGCAACATTTTGGATGTGGTTTACAGGAAGTCTTTACTTAGACCTCCAAAGATTTTTCCTCCTCATGGATCTAACTTAGATTTTAGAATAGTTTCTGCACAGGAACCATTCTACAGAACTTAGACAAGATCCCTGAAATGTTACCCAACGTTGTTTAATAAACACTTGCAAGGGACAATGAGTTCACAACTAATGCCTGTATATCCTTATGTTCATGTCAGGTGGAACTATTCACTACTTAGCAGTCTAGTTCATAAGAAGAAATAAATGTAGTTCATCATCCTTGGCTTGTACTGGCTCTGTACAGACACTTTCTTTTATCCAAATTCCATTTATCATAAAAGTCTGCAAATATAGTAATCACAAAATCAAAAACTTTCCTGGTCTATTCTTCAAACAGTAGAATGCTTTCTTATGCAATAGAACACCTGTATTCTGGGGGTGGGTGTCTCATTGACTGTATGTGATCTACAGCTTATTTTCTGGCCTGCCCACAGTTGTGCCTGGTAAGTTTACATTACAGGTATCCACTCATATGAAGTAGCAGGTGTGCCACTAGAAGTCTGCTCTCAACAATTCTAAAAGCATCATGAAGGACTTTCAGACTTCTGCAGTTGGCCTGCACAGGGCTCAGCTTGTCAGAGACAGAAAAATGCTGTATTGCTGCACTGCTTTACTTTTGCACAACCTTTCCACCTATAATGTTAATAAAAGACACATTACAAAAGCACTGACTTCTTTTCAAGTTATCTATTTAATTTCAGGATCATTGATGCTACATGTTCCAACAAATGGATAATAAACCACAGTGTAAAACCAGCATAAACACTCAAAGTTATTTTTATTTTTATAATTGTGTTCAGTTCTCTATATATTACAAATACAGTACTGTAATAATTTAAAATTCTAATTAGAAAGTAGTAATTACCAGTTCCTTCCACTGTTTTAATGTCTTTGATCTTGCGGCCTGAAGAATACTTATAATTTTCTTAACTCTTGAACTCTTGATCTCATCTAAAAGGCTTTGAAGAAAGAAACATACTTAATACTATCTCTCTGGAATAAAAGTTTACACTTATTTTTAAAAAAAATCCATTTTTTTTAAGACTCTGTGAGAAATAATGAAGGGATTTCACCTGTTAAATGATGACATTCTTGACTTCCAGTGTTCCAGCTCTGCAGCTGGACCAACATCATCAGCTTCTCTTCTAATTTGTTCACTCTCCACTAAGACTTGTCTAATCTGTTTGGTCCAAATCATGACCACTTCTTCAAGTTTCTCAGTGACCTCTGTGTTAGTGCCTTCAAAACCACAGAATTGGACAGTTTTATAAGCACCAAGAAATAAATACAGAAATTTAAACTACAGAAGCAAATTGTGCTTGCCAAACATAATCTGAAACTATGTAAACTCTGTATATTTGAATCACCAACCAGCAGGAAAAGATTAAGACTGTGACAACAAGATGCACAAATATAATACTTGTGTCTACCTACTCTGTTACTATTGCATATCCTTTACAAAGGAAACAGAAATACAGTGAGTTAATAAGAAATGGTAGAAAACTATTGTTGAAAGAGACATAACTATTTTTCTTGCAAAAACATATATATATATATTTTTTTTTTTTTTTTGTAAATACAGGTGGTTTTATTCACAGAGTCAGACAACATTGCATAGGATTTTCCCAGTATGGAAGGAAGTGAATAGTACACACACTAGTATATGGATTCACTCAACAACTACTTGGCTAGGAAACTAGGAGGGATTCAGACAACTGCTTGTTTGATATATCAAGCAACTACCTAATTCTTTAAGATCTATGAACTAAAGTAGATGAGCAAATGGGCAAATGATTGATGGTCTTATAATTAAACAATCACAAACCTGGCAAGAGTAGGCAGAAAAATGTACGTAGCTCAGGGAAGATGAATTAATTCTTCAAAGTAAATTTTTACTTATGACATAACATTTATTTTATAAACAGCATCATTTTGTTTGCTTTGATGTAGGAATTACTCACCTGCAGTTATGTAGTCAGATGGGTTCTGTAAGTTTCTGACATAAACATCAATATCCACTTTTGTGAGCTGAATTTTATCTTCTATATTCTGTCTAGATGATGACAAAGTACCCACAAATTTATCCACTGCATATAGAAACTCTTGTATCTGGCTGTTCTTCAAGCCGTCTTTCACAGCTCCCCAGTTCTGAATATTTTATGATTTATGCAAAAACCAAAAAAGGGAGTGTCACGCTTCCTTTTGTTTTTGACCATAAAAGTTACTTTTCATTAGAAAAGTATTTCTTGTTCATGGCAGTATATAAAGATTTATCAACATGCCCTTTAAAATATACTCATCAATACTTTAAAGTGTGCATTGATTTAATTATTCGGTAAGACAAGAGACAAACAAGTAAGAGGCACTAAGAAATAAAAGTCTCTGGCTTCACTCTGAATTGACTCTGAAGTCAGCTGTCAACTCATTTCACACTGGATTATATTTTGTTTAGGTTTTTTTTTCTCCTTCTGAACAGAGAAAACAGACTCTAAAGTCCCTTTCTGCTCCTGGGGAGAGAAAATGACACTACGGTAGCAGCACAAAACACCATCATTCTCAGCAGACAGTGAGCTTCTTTGTATTTGCCACCTCTGAACGTGTGCTTCCAGGGGCAACTGAACAAACTGATGCTTTACAAGTGCCACAGAATGAGGACAACTCAAAGATGCTGGATATTCTGAATACAACACTGTTCATGCTGTCCATACTTCAATAATAAAGTCATGGACTGATCCCTTGTGCTGCCAGAAGGACTTGATACTTCTTACAATCCAGGTTTAATCTAGTTTTGATAAAGTCATCACAGCTTTACCTTGGTATGGTCGCTGTGTTATATTCTCTTTTGTCATAATTAAAGCTGGCACTATTGCTTGAAAATAAACAGTAGCTGCCTGAATTTCAAACATTTGTATACGTACAAGTTACATGACTCACATAAAGGCCATATTAGACTTTTATCTTATATCCTCTGTTCTAGGTCCAACAGATGCACAAACAAAACTGCAGCGGCAACATGCCTTACTTCCACATGTTCTTGAGAAAAAAAAGATGGATTGTTTGATTACCTGTTGGGACTTAAGTGCTGGTATCATGATCTGGGACAAGAAGAATTCCAGGCCCTGAAGGATATTTCCATTAGTACAGTCAAACATGCCAAAATTCACCTCCTTTGGGAAGAAACAAAAATTAGCACAATGCATGTTGACTTCTGCAGAATTACACTATTTGAGTGAAATTTAGAAGTGTGACAGACACATTCACAGTCCATAATTATGCAACATGAGTATCTCTGAAAGTCAGAAAAGGCTGTTACAGTACTTTTTTATACACAACAAACTATGAGAGGCTGGAAAACCTTATGTTAGTTTCAAAACTTATCTTCATTTTAAAAGTCTAAAAGATACAGTTTAAGTGCAGTATTTCAATAATTTAGGCTCATTACTTAAAATAAAATCTTACACTTAAGGTCCTTATTCCCTATTGTCATTAAATGTTATGTTTCAATGACTAATTAATAATGTTTTGTATTAATTAAAATCTTGGGTTTTAATAATACTGCAGTAGCTAATTTATAAATCATTAGAATTTTACTTTATCACAAATGCTTACTCTTATGAAAAAGAACTTCTGTTAACCATACAACTAGACATTTTCATTAAAGCATTCCCTATTTTTTTCTGACTCCAGTTGCATGAATAAAGGTCTGAGAAAATATGAACATGTGAATACTGCATGAGCTTGCTCTGACCTGACAGACATTTGATGTAGTTATAACTTCATCTGATGTTCTTAGGAAAAATGCACATGTTCCTGTAAAGTCCTGTAAATAGGACCAAATGCATACAGTTAAAAAGAATACATGTGTACAGTAAAAGTATTTTACTTAGAAATTTACCTACCCTAAAAATGTGCTGAAAACAAAACTGTAAAAAATTAATTACTCCAAAAGATAGTGAAACTGTTTGCAGGATATTTGAAAATCTGTCCTTCTCAAATCAAATATTGTTTTTTCCGTATCTGACACAAGAATATCAAAAATGCCCTTTTGGACAGACTAGTTCAGTGTTGCACCTCTACTAAGAAAATGCAGTACAGGGAGAGCTTGTGAGCTAGGCTATTTCCTGTTATTATACTTGAAAGATGCTTACTTTATTTATCCATTAAATCTAATAACAAACCTAATAATAACTCAGCTGCAACAAATTTGAAAATCCTTTCTAGATGGCCCAATTGGCAAAGGAATGAACCTCACTTTTCCCCTGAAAGCAAGAATTATTCTGCTATGTCTTTTCTGGCATTACAATGTTAATGTAAGTTCTTTGGGGCTGACAAGAAACAAGAATAACAACAAAAATGAAAACCAAAGCATCACCAGGCCATATTCAAAGATCATTGTTTATGAAGAGCTGATTTCCTCCAAAAGAGGTGGAAAAAATCAGAATTAATCAAAAATCTTAATGATGACTCTGAATATGCTTAGATAGTGTGGGGAGGAGGTTATAAGAATTTGAATGGAAGAAAGGATATATTAAAGGTATTTCATCATTAAATTAATTATTTCATCATTAAAGCTATTTTTTGAGTAATGTGCAGTGTTATTATATGAAAGGGCATAGAAAACCACTGAAGAACTGCACTTTAAAACTACAAGTGCACAAGCCCTGGAAAATATTTAACATGCAGTCATTTAAAAAATGTTAGGCTCAGCAATTTTTAACAAGGTTTTATTTGACCTGCTCTCCTCTCAGATAGTGAAATCACTACAGATGAAGGCCAACCTCAGCTCAAGAAATGCTGGGAGACCCTGCATTATGAGAACAGAGACTAAGTACTTAAATATCTATCCAAGGATTACAAAAATGTATATATATATATAAATATATATATGTATAACACTGCAGAACTGTTAAGCCTTTTCAATATTTTACTTTTTAAATGTAATCTAATGAATTCTTTCAACCATACCTCAGTGGAACCCATGGTAATAAATAACTTCTTCTGAGGCAAATTGTTTGTTGACCCATCTGACCTCAATGATGCATTCGACTTTTGCTAGCAATTAAATTATAAATAAGAGGTTAATAAAATAAAAACTATAACATACAAATATTTCCTCCATTTGAATTATAACTAAGTCTATTTTGATTCAGTTTGTAATTCCCAGATAGAAATCATAAGGTTTGCATTCTCTGGAGAATAAGCTTTGCCTGAATCCCAGTAAACAATTTCACAGACACATTCTTTCAGAAAACAACAACAACAAGAACAAACAAAAACAAGAAGGGGGAAAAGTCTCAGGGAAAAAAACCCCGAAATTAAATCTGAAGTGATTCCTAGTGAAACTTCCTCTATGAAAACAAACTGCCTCAGAAAAACAATCATATGCTTAGTCTGCAAAGTCATAATGTAACTGTGAATGGGACACACAGGCAATGCCATCGGCTAGATCCTGTCAACAATGCAAAAGAATGTAGCTTTCTGCCCATTTCTTTAACCAGACATCACAGAAAACTTTATCTCTGGGAAGCCTTGTTGCCACTGGTCCCTCTCCACTGACATGTATCTTTAACCTCTTCTCTTTGAATCAACAAAAAAGCTTAAACCTAATAAAGATCTGCTTCCCCCTAATTATGTGTCATGTGTTTTGGAAAATAATCTGTTGAAACTTGGAAGAATGTGACAGAAAATAATGTGGGAGAAGCTTACAGGTATATTTCTCTTTAAAGTTGAGGAGAGCCTTCTTCCTAGAAGTGTTCAGCTCTGCTAGACTAAATATGTGATGTGTGATACACAGGGGTGGCTTCTCACTTCCACCCCAAATCAGCATCTGCTGACCTCTACATGTGGTTTCAAGTGAACATCATGTACCTAAGATGGTGAAAAAGAGAGATGAAGAGATGAGAAGCAGCAAAGAAAGAATCTTTGCTAAGTCTTGGTAAAGACATGCCTACAGGTCAGGCCAATAGCCTGCCCTGCTCAGTATTTTGTCTTCAAGAACAACAGGGCAAGCACATCTAGTACGGCCCTTGAGTAAACTCCAATTTTCCAGTGTGCTTGAAATCAAATTGTTGACAGAACAGCCAAATTAAGAGATCTCTTCACTCATCAGAATGTGGTGGAAGATGAGATGGTATTCATACTTTCCATCAGAAACATTTTTATGCTATGCTGCTTCTGAAACAGAACTCTCATAACTTTTTTTAATTTTTAAAAGGGTAAAAATAAAACAAAATTAAATGCAGCAATGAAATGATTCATTTAACCCAGGCTGGGCATTTATTTCTGATTTGTCAGTTAAGGAAAACAATGTCAAGATTTTTAGTTTCATCTTGATTTAAGTCAGAGAATAAGACATTCATCCCAGAAATGTGCATGCCTAATCCCAGTGAAATGAAAAACTGATTAAAATGTTTTGACAGCAGAGCTCATTCTGTGCTTTACAAAGTCTCTAAGCAATTCCAGTAACACTCAAAAGTTCTTTTAATTTATCTAGGTTATAATGATTCTGTAATTCATTCTGCATTTAACTGATGACCAAGAATTATCAATTGAGGAGTTTTTCTCCTCAACGAGCCCAAAATACCACCAGAGGGTGCATTAGCTCTCCCTACCATGGCTCTTCACTGGCACAATTTGAAAGGACTGATGAAGGACTTCTGCAGTTCTGGAAGCCCACAACAGTTGTGTTAGACAATGTCAAGGTCACTTGGCACCTTCTGATATCACACACTCAGTGGAAGCTGAACAAATTATTTCGCTCTTTTGAGAGGCTCTTTTGAGAGGCTTCTCCTTCTCAAAACTTAAAGGGAGAAAAATACAACTTGGGGACCACAACTACCTTATTTCTAGTCACAGTTTTCCAAGCTTATTTTCTGCAGAATGGGACAGACTTGAACATGATGCCACCTTAATTTAGAAAGAAATTGCATCATTTTTCACTCCCTTGAATGATTGCTTTGTCCATAGTGGAGTTAGTGCAGTTCAAACCAAAAGAAAATAAACTGGTTCTTACACAAACAGCTCCCCCATTCCTATAATACTTATGCTAGCTAATCTAGTATTTTAAACTCTGAATACTATGAACACTCATTTATCTCTATTATCTCAATTATCTCTACCACTTTTGAAATCTGAATTTTTACTCGGCCATTTTTAAGTTTTCTTTTGTGAAAACAATAAGAGTATCAAACTACACCACAAGGCATCCTGCAATTTCCATGTAGGCCAAGATGCAAATATTTAAACAGTGAGGTCCAAGTTCTTTCACACTGGCATAAATAGCAAAACAAAAGATCCATTAATATTTTTTGAATTCTGCAACAGTTGTGTGATTTTTTTTTTTTAATGTAAATTTGCTTTTGCAGAAGCAATAACAAAAACATACCTGCAATACATCTTGGTAAAAGAAGAGCAACTTTTTAAGTCCACTAGGGGCAAAGAATTGTTCTATTAGTTGAAACTAAAAAAAAAAAAAAAAAAAAAAATTGTAGATAATTGTGAGATAGCTTCAAAACACTGAAAACACTATAAATATTTCTTGTAATAACAATTTAATTAATATTTACCTTGTCATCAGAAATAATAGTCTCCTCCACTTGCTGCTCACTCAAGTCTATCCCATCTGCTAATCTTGATATCAAATACCTGTGTCTTCCATCTATCTGAGCTCTTCTCTCCTCTTTGGTTACTTTGGCTTGCTTGGCTAGTTCTTTTCTGCTTTCACTGGAAAGTACTTTACTTTTCTTAACAATAGACTACAAAACAGAAGTTTGTTATAGAAAGATTATTTGTCCTCACTTAAAGATTGTATTTTATATTGTTGATCTTTAAGCAGGTTTCTTAAACTACATATCAAGCAGGAACATGAAAAAATTGTATGTAAGGAATGTACAAGGAAAAAAACAGTAATAATTAACTTGCTAAGGCAGAATTATTTCTCAGTATAAAGCTGCTACAAAAACTACATATCTGGAACTCCAGGATCTCAGAACCAAATGTAGATCCATGCTAAGGTCACAATACAAATTTAGCACTATAACAGCTCTAGTTCAAATCTCAGCTTTGTGAATCCAGGTTCCGAACTTCTATATATCCATATTCCAGGTTTAGGATCGATCTCTATACTGCCACCATTTTAATATATAGAAACAAGTTATTACCTTAAAGGAAATAAATAAACCAAATCACTATAAAACCAGTTACCACAGGACTAAATATACACTTGATGATTAATATACAGATCATATAAAGGTAGCAGTGCAATTATAAAGAGGGAGATTTATGTAAAAAAAGGGTTTTTATAAATCTTCCTATCAGTGTGAACAAGACTGAAAATAGTTATGGTGTATAATATATTTAAGTCAACAGAAAATCTCTGGAAGCTATATGGAAGACTAAAGATTTGGGTAAATAAGTAACCACACTGATCATTTCCCTCTACACACAGCTCCCACTGACATGAGTGTCTGGGGTTTGGTAACGTCTGAAGTGTCTTACAGTTTTTACTGGAGAGAAAAAAAGATAAATTACATCACTTCCCAGTACTCTACACTAATTGGAATTGTAATTAGTCACTCCTATTCTTGGATTAAAAAACAAAAAAGCTGGCCAACTCTCACCTTTGCTTCCTACCATTTGGTCTTACCACAGACTCTGAATGGATGCTTTCTACCCACTCTTGTCTCTACCTGCTCCCCCCAGAGACCAAGAGACAGTGACAATGTCTGAATACCTGTAGTTGTTGGTCAGTACCCTTTTGATATCTCTAAAAGCTAATTGTCATTCCCCATGTAGCTCCCAACTCATCTATGTCAGTCTTTTATCATCTCTGGTTTCCATGTCAACAATTGGATCTCTTATTTTGCATATGCCTTCCCTGATGCAGTATGACCTTATTCAAATATTCTTAAACAACATTAATTTTCATCATTACAAAGAAAGGATATTAACCAGTGGATGATAAAAAAAAATATATCAAAGAAGCCAAAATCCCAGCAACACACATTTTAAGCACAGAAAGTCAGTGCCCTAACACTGCAGCCACTTTTGAGTGGTTCGCTGTTTCTTTTTCCTTGCAATTAACAGAGACTGAAAGAACTCAGCATGTTTAGACAAGCTTTTGTCAGTGAACACTTAAAAGAAAAATCTATATAGAAGAACATTTAGCAGACAAAAGGTAGTTAAGTCACCCACCACCTGTTTTAGAACAAAAACACTTGCCGGAAGAACAGTAGTCAGAGATGATCCTGTGACAGCAGATTCTAGCTCAGTGCTCCTTGTCCTCAGGTTCCCTCCATGTCTATGATATTTGCTTTCTGTCTCTAGTTAAAAGAAATTACAAGTTCTAATTATTCAAGTACAACAAACGCATTTACAAGATCTGCAGTGTTGTGTCCTCATATTTGCTAGCTAATCTGTTCTCATACTGGAGAAAATGAGACCAGTTTATTTCTCAAAATACGATATTTACATCCCATCATTGGCAGCAAACAGGATCCCCAGTGGAGCATGCAGTAATGCTTATGAGTATTTCACCAAACTTCCATGAATTACTGTTTAATCTATTTTATATGAATAATAAGATTGCGACTAAAACTCGAATTCTAATAGCACTGCTTTCCATATAAATTTTCTATCAAATTGTATCTCTTTTTGCCTGATTAATATGTATTATATACAGAATCACAGAACGGTTGAGATTGGAAGGGATACTGCTGAAGCAGGGTTACTTAAAGCTAGTTGTCCAGGACAGTTTCCATATGGCTTTTGAGTATCTCCAAGGATGGAGACTCCATAACCTCCCTGGGCAATCTGCACCAGTGCTCAGTCACCTTCACAGTGTTTCCTGATGTTCGGAGAGAACTTCCTGTGTTTCAGTTTCCACCATTTATTGCCTCTGGTCCCATCACTGGACACCTTGGAGAAGAGTTTGACTCCATCTTCTTTACACCTCTTATTTACACAGTCCTTTCAGGCGTTTACATGCATAGAGAAGATCCCACCCAGACCCAGGTCCTTACCCTTTCCTCATAGGAGATGTGCTCCACTGCTTTCATCATTTTCATGGCCCTTCACTGGACTCTTTCCAGTAAAACCATGTCACTCTTGTACTCAGAAACCTAAAGTAAGCTTACTGCAGGTGAGGCTTCATCAGTGCTGAATGGAGAGGATGGATCATCCCTCTTAATCTGCTGGCAATACTCCTTATCCATCCCACGGTATCATCAGCCTCCTTTGCCACAAGAGCCATTCTTGGCTCATGTTCAACTTGCTGTCCACCAGGAATCTCAGGTCCTTTCCTGCCAATCTGTTTTCCAGCTGTTCAGCCTCAGCTAGTATTGCTGCATGGACTGGTTTATCCCCAGGTGCAGGAATTTTCTCCAGCCTCTCTAGGCTCCTCTGGATGGCAGCACAACCCTCTGATTTATTGGCCAACCCTCCCTTTTATGTGTTATCAGCAACCTTGCTGTGGGTACCCTCTGCTCCATCATCCAGATCATTAATGAAGATGTTGAACAGGACTGGACCCCATACTGTCCCCTGGAGTCCCCACACTGCTACTCCAGACTCCAGCCAGACTTTGTGCTGCTGATCACCACCCTCTGAGCTTGTCTGTGCAATGTTTTCAATCCATCTCACTTTCTGCTCAGACAGCCCACACTTCCATAGCTTCTCTATGAGGATATTACAGGAGCAAAGGGGAAATTTAAATTGTAACTGCTCATCAGCAGTACTTTGTAACCCAGGAACAATCTGGCATAGAGAGCAAGAAGGTCCAACTGCAGAAGGGGTTAAGCTAGCTGGAAGCAGGAAGGAATACCAGAGGCAGAACAATCCTTGTAAAGGAGTATAGTTTCCCTTGGTGATGAAAAACAGCCACAGCTTTTTCTAGTAGCCATCCTGGAATGCCTGGCTCAGAATCCACCTTTGAGCAGCAGCACTGGTGCTGGCAGACGGACCCAAGGCTGGGCTGAGATGCTCCATGCTGATGCTCACAGGACTGGTGCTGGTGCAAGTAAGGAATTGCTTCAAGAAGTATCTTTGCAGACTTCCTGTAGCATCGGTTATGGTTTTAAGACTGTCCAATGCATTGTTATTATTTTTTTAATATATTTCAGCACAAATGTGTGCCTAACCCACCTCAAGGGGAACAATAAAAAATTCTCAACAGGAGAATGTCAAAAGCCTTACTGAAGAAAAGGCAGAACACAGTCACTGCACTCCCCTCACCTACCAAACCAATGATTTAATTTCAAAAGGAAATGAGGTTGTTCACATTTATTCCCTTGCTAAATGCATGCTGATTACTCCCAGTCACCTTCTTGTTCTTCGTGTGCCTGGAAATGGTATCCAGGATTAGCCGCTCCACCACCTTCCCAGGGACTGAGGTGAGGCCAGCTAGCCTTTAGTTCTCCTTTTTGCCCTGCTAGCTTTCCTCTGGGCCTCACACCCTCTCCCAGTTGCCATGAATATTTATTTATTCAGTACTATCTAACATGATCCTCTTCCACAAGATCAGTGAATACATAAGCAAAGTGGACGTAAGTAAGGGATGCACCCACAGGCACAGAAGTAGATGGCTATGTTCAATAACCTTTGAACTAACTAATTTAATCTATTACCACTGTTAAAATATGCCAGAAAAGAGATACCACATTATGTGTCATATTGCAAAATACACTATATTATGGAGTACTACTCATTTTAATTAAAAAAAAAATTGTTTGAATCATGTTACTATGATTCAACACTAGGAAATCTGCTATGGTATCAGACTTGCACTGTGGATGACCCTGTATATATATGCATTTATTTATTTATATGTACATATTTATTTATAAAGCTGAAAACTGCACATTCAGCACATACCGTCCCTACACTGGCAGATTCAGAATAGCACATACCCACGGAGTATATATAAACTTAAACACTCTGCTTAATAATTGGTTTCTCATTTTCTTCCTGGATTTTTTTTTTTTCCCATGCAAAGCTGACATGAAGTAGTTATTATTTTTTCCCTTACCTTTTTTTATAGCAACGAGAGGTGGACAGAGATCAATATGAGGTTTAGAAGAAAGTTGCATTGCTCTCAGTTGCTCTGACTCCTGCTGTGCAGAGTGACCATAAGAGGAACTGGGCTCGTCTCTTACCCCTAACTCAGTTTCACTTCCTACAGTCTCCTCCATCTGCAGCACTCCAGAAAAATCAACCTAAATCAACAATACAGAAAATGACTACATAGTGTAACATTGTAATAAAGACACCTTCAGTATTTTTCTCCCTGTTACGGCATCAGACTAGCAAGGAAAGGGGGGAAAAATACCTCTACTTTCAGTCGGTGATTTAAAAAGAAGAGATCTAAGCAGTTTTCGAAATTATAAAATCTTCTTTGCGAGCGCCTGTTACCAAAACTTTATTTCTAACTGCATAACTATACTTTCTGTCCAATCAGACTGCCGCAGGTGGGAACTCACACACTGGAGGACAGGTTAAGCTCCTTCTGAAGCTCCTGCAGGCGCAGGTCCCGCTGTGAAGTGCCGGGCACCGAGCGCCGGCTGCGGCATCTGCTGAATCCCAAGCAGGTTTTTACGCCTGCGGTCTCCCCTGGGCGCTTGGAGCTGCTGGCAGCTGCTATGGCAACCCCTACACAAAACCCAGCAAGCAACCCAGCCCCCACCAGGCACCTCGCCTGCCCCCATTTCCCACTGGATTCAGCAAGCCGGCGCTCATTTCTTAACCACCTGTCTTTTAAAAAGCGCCGTAGTTTTCTCTCACGTATAAATTAAACCCTAAGCACGCTGCTTCCCTGAGCCTCAGCGACTGTGAGGTGCCGAGCCAGGGGAGGTCGTGGTGAGAGCTGCATCCCGGCGGCCACAGCACGCTCCCGACACATCCCTTGCTGGCACGGCAGCGCCCTGGGGTCTGGGCAAGGCGTGAGGAGACAGCCGACACCGCGGGCTGAGGAACGAGTTCCCCTTCTCCTCTGCCGCTATCGAGAAGCAGCTTCCACACGGATCTGAAGGCACCGCGTGAAGCGCAGCTTGGCCGGCGAAGCCGTTTTCATTACGGAATCACAGAATCAGTTAGGCTGGAAAAGACCTCTGAGGTCATCGAGTCGCCCCAGGCTGACCCAACACCGCCGTGTCAAGCAGACCGTGGCACGGAGCCACATCCAGTCATTTCCTGAACACCTCCAGGGACGGTGACTCCACCACGTCCCTTTGGCAGCCCATTAAAACACTTCACAACTCATCCCGTGAAGAGATCGCTCCGTGTGCTTCCTTTTCTTTCCCCAGACGACACCCACTGCAGTAGGCGACCACTCCAACCCAAAGCTTTAACACCTCACAGGAGTCGTGAAGTTTTTTTTTACTGGCTTTTTTGCTTGTTTGTTTTTCCAAAACGATTTCGGCAACTTTGAACCAGGCCCCAGTAGCACACACTGCGCCCCTTAACACTAAAAATGTAGTTAAAAAAAAAAAAAAAAAAAAGGAGGAAGAGGAGGGGGAGGAGGCGGCGCCGCCGGCAGCGCGGTGCGCGTGCGCGGCCGGGCGTGCGCCGGCGCACCGGGGGCTGTCAGCGCCTTGCCGAGCAGGGGCGGCTGCGGCCCCGGTAAGTGGCGGCCGCGCGTCCCGCCCTCCCCGCCCCGTCCCCGCCGCGTCCCCGCCGCGTCCCCGCCGCTGTCGGCCGGTGAGCGCCGCCGCGCCGGCCCCTGCCGGGCTGTCGCGGGTTGTAGGGACCCTGGTGTGGCAGTGGGAAGCCGAGGGGGTGGGCGGCGGGATGGGCCGGGGCGATCCGGGGAGCCCCCCGGGGTGGCGAGGCCGAAGGGGATGCTGATGGTTCGTCCTGTCCCGGGGCCGCGGCGGAGAGCGAAGGAGCTCGGCGTGCCCGCGGGCAGGTGTCCGGCCTTTGCCCGACACGGGCGGGCACCTGCGTCGGTGCGAATGATTCGAGCTGAGCCGCTGCTGCCAGGGAGGAGCCGGGCGGGTCTGGGGCTGCCGCCGCCGCTTCCCCCGAGCTCTGTTCGGAGGGCTCGCTGCGTTCCTCTGCAGGAGCAGGGGCCTCCTCTGCAGAGGGGCAGCGACCTCCCCCTGGGAGCCTGTCGCCCCCGCTGGCTCGCCTCTGGAGCGTGAGTCCCCAGGATAAGGGTGCAATTGCAGCTGGAGCTTTCCTGGGTCGGCTTGGGACGTAGTTTTGTTCACTTCTGCCTCTATTTTGCGCGGAAGATGTATGTACTTTTGACTCACAGCTTCGGTGTGAAGTTGACGTGGCTTCCAAAAGTTTGCTGTTCCTTTTGGGTGGTTCTACAAGAGCCTGTGTGCCTCGACGTGTTAGTTACAGTGTGCTGGCTTCTCATTCTGCTGACAAGGTCTCCTTGATGTGCCTGGGTTGTGGCTAAAGATGTTGTAACTCTGCGGGATGTATTCAGAGTTTTTAATAAGGGCAGTAATTCAGGATAAATCTCTCTGCTGCAGAATACCATTTTTGTAGTAAATTCATATTTAAAAGTATAATTTTTTAAAATTTTAGGTAGAGCCCTTTTAGCTTGGAAATGGATTGAGCCAAACGAAACTGGAGTATTCATTCCAAAGCACAAGTGATGGAAATAGATCTTGCATGTTTTGATGAAGAGTAAGAAATGAAACATGGTTTGAGTTAGCCAGGCCAGTAGTAAAGAAGTACAGGAGTTTACACTGTAGAAATAACTCTGGAATAAGTTCATACTTATGCATGTAATTCTTGAAGGTACTAGAGATACGGAACTTGAGACACAGACTTAGGCTCTTACAGAGCTCAGGGGCAAGCCTTGCCTGGAATGTTCTTTAGCCATGATAAGTTATAAAATTGGGAATTTTGCTAATGCTCTACAGAGTCTGGCTAGGATGTAGTTAACTTTCTTTATAACAGTCTGTACAGCCTGTGTTTTGGGTTTGTGGCAGAAAGAGTGCTGCTCACACTGCGGTGTGTGGCTATGGCTGCAGGGGACTTGTACAGTGTGAAGCCTTTCTCTTTTTCCTAATCTGCCCTCCACTCCCCTCAGGTAGGCTGGGGGTGGGCAGAGATTGAGAGGGCACAGTGGAGACATCTGACCCAAACTGGCCAAAGGGAAATTCCCTAGTGTATGTCATACTTAGCAATAAAATATGGGGGTTTTGTTTCCAGGGTAGTGATTATTCAGAGACTGGCTGGAGCGTTAGTTTGCCTGTGAGGCGTAGTGAGCAATTTTCTTTGCTTTGGTTGTTTCTTAGGGGTTTTTGGGTGCCCCCACCCAATGTTTCCTTCATATATCAATTTTGCTTGTCCCATGAGTTTTCTTGCTTTTGCTCTTTCAGCAAAAAAAAAGAGCACTTTCTTTTTGCAGTGCAGTCTGCATGGTTCTTTGGATCACTGTTCTGCTGAGATTAAGTGATGTGCTGGATTTATGAATGCAGACTGCTCTGAAAATAGATATTGAATTTCAATGAATAACATGGGTATGAGAGAGTATAATCTCTAGCTGTGGTAGCAGAACCTAAAATGTTCTGTTTGGTTGCAAGGCTAAAGACATAAAATGTTGGAAATAATTTGAAGCAACGAGGAGCTCCAGATACATTCCTTAGAGGTCTGTGGACACCATGGTATTGCATCTTCGGTGATGGAATCCTCCCTATTTTCTGTTTGTAGCTAATGAAGTTTGAGAGAACAGGTCTGCCTTGATGGACAGCAGATGTTGCCTTTTCCCTGTACTGGTTTGCCTGCCTGTGTTGGGTTCAGTAGAAATTCTGCTGGAGACTGAGGTGAAATACTTGAATAATTTTTCCCTACACCCCTGATGGACTAGACTGATACTGTGAGAACTGAAAACAAGAGTAGGAAATCAAAAAATTATCAATCAGAAGCCTAAATGGAAGTGCTATATCATTAAGTCTCTGTGTTTGGAGCTTCCATTGCCTATGTTTCTCCCCAGTTTTGGTAGCAAAATTGACCTATTGCTGCAGGAGGGCTGTGGTTCTCTCAAGTCCACCCAACTGTAGTTCAGGATGAGTTAGGACTTTTGCTTGAACTTTCTACAAGATTCCATTATGCTTGCCTTATTACCCTTTTAATAGGCCAACCTACCCTTAGATTAAATAGAATCTCTTCTTTTAATGAAGATTTTAATGAAGATTTGTGGTGGTGGGTTTTTTGGTGGTATTTTGTTTTGGGTTTTTTTTTTTAATTCAAACTTAGAGCAAGGTAAATGCAAAAACAGCAACCAAAAACTTTGCAGGGGAACTAATGAGACTGAGTTAAGTGCCTTTAAATGCAGTTGTTGTAGAATTCCAATTTCTTCTCTTTAGAATGTGGTTTAATGATGCTTCTGTCAAGTTTCACCACTTTTATTGCCAAAGTTAATTCTCCGGTTATTGACTTTGAAATTTTACATAGCCATCGAATGAAAAAAGGTGGGCTTTTAAAAAATGTTTTATTTCTTTTCAGTCCTGTTAAGTAATGAAGGCATTTTGAGGTCCTAATCAACCATGGAGGAAACGGATAGGGAAGCAGTTGCAACAGCTGTTCAGAGAGTAGCAGGAATGCTTCAGCGTCCTGATCAGCTGGATAAAGTGGAACAGTATCGCAGAAGGGAAGCTCGTAAGAAGGCTTCAGTAGAAGCTCGACTCAAGGTACAAAGTTGGATAAACCTGAGTGTCTGTGGTGTATCATGAGTGTACTTTCTTTTTTTTTTTCTGGTTTTTGGGGGGGGGTTCTTGTTTGTTTGGTTGTTTTTTTTTGTTTTGTTTTGTTTTTTTTTTATTGTTTTTTTTTTTTTTTGAATCTGCATTTCAGCCAGATGGATAGTTTTAAACCAGGAACTTCAGTTTTTACTCTGTGTCCAAACCAGAAAATCTGTGTTGTGAAAGCAATGCAAACTGACATTGTACATCTTACTAATGTTTTATTCGAGCATTTCAAGTATTCTTAGGTCTGCAGTTTATTCATGGACAGCTACCGGGCTGTGTAGCCCGTCAGCCAACAAAGTTTTGTCTTAGTGACTGAATACTGAACTTGTAACAAAAAAAATTGATGATTGCGTCTGAAAAAGGTTCAGTCAGTTTGCCCTCTGACTTTTACATGGTTTTAGGGAAGATAGCTAAAATACATCACGTTTTTGTCTCTTGTGGAAGTGACCCCCATGATTTTGCTCCTCCTTTGCATGTGTACATATGTGTGGCTGCACATTCACACACACGGACTTAGCCTGAAATAGGAGTGTGGTCATCCTGTGTTTATTGTCTGTATGTTACTCAGTTTCTTGTTTTCTTCCTTCCAATAGTCATTTTAAACCACTGTATTAAGCAGGTGGAGTAGAGTCTTAGAAAAGTGTTTTGGGACACATTTTCTCAGGTCAAAATGGCTGGTATACACTGTATCTAATCTTATATTCTACTTAGTTTATCTTACAGAAATTTAATGGCTCTTCCTTTGTGGCAGTCTGTATGAAGTAGAAGAAAACCAGTTTTCTTTCACAGTGAAAAAAATTGGTATTTATATATAATGTGCTATTTATATATAGCAAATTACATGTTGATTTTTGTAGCATAGAAGCAGAAATTTTTCTGATTGCTTGGATTGGGCTTTTCAGATTTAAGTCAGGAAGCATATAGAGTCTATTAATAATGGATCAGCTGTTTAGTTACTGGGATCTATTTATAATATATGAGCACAGTCATTTGCCTGGCTGCTTCTATAGACGGTCATGACTAAACTTCATAAGTCTTGTAAATGCCTAAATCCACTTTATAGCTATTTTCCTTATTGTTTGCATTAAGTTAATTCAGTCATCCACAGGTGGTTGGAAATAATACCTGTTCCCAAAAGAAGTTCAATACCCCTTAATCCACTCAGGATGCATTCCTGAAAAAGGTGCTGGTTAGTGATGCAATGGACAGCAGTGCTGATTTTCCCATGAGAATTACTCTAATGGATGGGAGCACAGAGAGGATATAGGAAATACTCTTGCTGTGGATTTCAACTGTATCTATGTGTGGTGTGGAAGATGGGGAGACAGACATCAGGATTATCAGCCAGAGGAGTTGCTGACTTCTCAGATTGAATTCTGAGAATTCAGAATTCATCTGAGTGAATGAACACATGGGAAATCTTTCAGTGTGAGCATGTTAGGTGCTTCTTTCTAACTGGATATGCTGACATCTTTGTCATCCCATATATTTAGTTATGTTCATTTCTTATGTCCCTCACTGCATTTCTTCCCATGTAACACAAATTCTTAGAGGAAAATCTTCTTTGAAACATATCAAACTTACCAGTTTTGTATATGAGACTGATGGCACTCAGTGAAGCAATATTTTTGGGGTTCGGTACCGGAACTCTGAAAGAATATGTGGAAGAACACCAGCTAGCATTGTAGAGTGGTGCTTTTGGCTTCTGTAGTCCAGAATGTAGAAGAGCCGTTTGAAATATATTTCAGACCCTGTAAAATTATAATTGTTGGCAGCCGTTTTTGGTTTTGCTCTTACTCCATCTATGGAAGTACTTCTTTGTGAAGAAACAGTATAAATACACATATCCTAGGGAAGTTTTTAGGTTGTGGATGTTACAGAATATAACCATGCATGAGTCCTCTCCCTTTTGATTCTTAGCTGCTGTGCAGGCGTGGATTTGAGCCATAGGGAGACCAGGAAGCAAGGATTCTGGCTTCATGTTGAAAGTTGTCACTTGAAAAAACATAAAAAGAGAAGTTTTTAGCCCTTTTCCCAGGATGGCTTAGTTTTGTTTTCGTTTTTTTAATACGGTGATGATCAGTCCAATCAAAGATGAATATGCATTCTAGGAAGCAAAGTCTACAATGCTAGGCTGGGACATGCTTTGTTCCCTGCCCCATCACCCCATCCCTTGGCCCCAGCTGAGTATTGGAAGACAAACTAAACATGGATGGATGTCTGTTTTTGGAATTTTCCATGTCTGTTTGTGTCAGAGACTGAGATCCCTGACTGTTTCAGTTCAACATTATCAAGTTAGTGCAAAAGATAAATGGACAAAAATTTGAATATGTAATAGTTGGAAGATCTGCCTCAGAAAAAATTATCAAAGCAGAAGTATTGAACATTTAATGATTATGTGATTTTTAAAATACGTTATGGTCAGCTGCAGAAGATTGTGTTTGAGTATCCTAATTATCTCAGTTCCTGTAGAGGAAAAATGTGTTAATGCAGCAGTTCTATAGATAGAAACAGTATAAAAATGCCTTACTACTGCTTAATTGTGCTGAGTCTGCCAGGAAAATACATTTTTATCAATAAAATCAGCATGTCATAATTTGAAAGTACATAAATAATCTTTGTTTAAAAATCACTGCATTTTTTCTGGCACTTCACCAGTACATTTAAAACACAGTAAATGTTGTTTGCAGTTACCAGGATTTCCTTTTTGGCTTCTAGTATCCAACAACAAGTTCCACAACTATCCAAGCTTTTGGGCCTTAAAGGTCTGGCAAAAAAATATGTTTTGAGCTTAGCAAAATGATTAATGCCTCATTTTCTTTACTGGTTCCATCAACTTCCCGAGTTATACAGCCGAGTTTTCACTGATAGCTTGCTTGTCTTTTGAAGCCTTTTATTTCTAGTTGCATTTTCCACTCACCTGATTTTACCTTCATCACATGTTTTTAAAACTTTGTATCTGAAAAATGTGCTGTGGATGTGATTGGATTTCTTTCACTCAGATATGCACTATAATGCATTTTCTGTATGGTGTCTGGATGCCTGAATGATATTCAAGCCTAACAGCCTCTTTGAAGAGTCATTATTTCAAGTGTCACTTGTCACAAGACATCCATATCAATAACCTGTCTTTATGCCAAAATAATTTAGTAGTTGCATTGTTGGTCTGGTCATTGATGTTTCACAGCGTGAAAATTATATTCAGTTTAGGATTTTGTTGTTTGTTTTGACTGAATTGCTTTAGGGGCTTCTTTAGCCTCCAGGAGCTTTTGGAGTTTTTTTAAGAACATTCCAGAATTAAATTTGGGCTTTTTTAGAATATTTTCTGTTGTGTGTAAAAATTTGTAATTGCATTAGTAAAATGCTTTTGAGAATCCGTACATACCAAACATTCTGATGAAACATCAACTTTCTTTGATATCCCCCTTTGAAATTAATTTATTAAGGAAACGCAGAGAAATCTCATTCCTTTGATCCTGGTTTAATATAGATTACAAAGTTTACAGTCCATCTCCCTAAGCTCTTATGTTAGTTTGTGGGTGGACTAATTGTATCTAGGTCCTTCAAAACTAGGTACAGCTTCAGAACTTCAAGAAAATGGTATGTGGGCGCACACAAGCTTTCACACTTCTAGTCAATTATAGTATTTGCTTTTTTTTCTGCTGAAAACGTTAGATACGGAAATGAAAATTAAATCTTGAATAATGTTGAAAATATGAAACTTATGAAGATTAATACGAGTTCTTTCTTTGTCTTTTTATATTTAAGGCAGCAATACAGTCACAGTTAGATGGAGTACGAACAGGTTTAAGCCAACTGCACAATGCACTGAATGATGTGAAGGACATTCAGCAGTCTTTGATAGATGTCAATAAGGACTGGAGACAGAGCATCAACACTATAGAAAACCTCAAGGATGTTAAGGATGCTGTAGTGCAACACAGCCAACTAGCAGCTGCTGTAGAAAATCTCAAGAATATATTTTCAGGTAATCTACTGTTCTTTATATAATCCATCACATAATGAAAACACTTTCATATAGTGCTAACAGCTGTAAGGTTGTCAAGTAATGCTGAGAGCTTTAAACTTCACTGGAAACAAATAATTAAGGAAGAATGACCTATACATCACATACAGGAAAATAACTGGTAGACATTTAATATAAGTTGTGCTATAGGAACTTCTAGTCTGGCCATCACACAGCTCACAAAGAAATTTCTTGCAAGCAATCCGTAGCTGGGATAACGTGTTTAGTATAAAAAACTGAAATATGGAAGCAACAAATACAGAAAGACTATTTGTGAAGTTCTGGTGTGTTGCCACCTGAGCTGGACACATACAGCGAGCCTGTTGGGTACAAATAGTATGAAATTATTTTAGGAGGCAAAAACATTTTGCAACACTGTACTGTGCTGTACACTGTCTGTGAGGGTTTGCAAAATGAAATAAGATTAATAAAATGGATATTGTAAAGATAAAGAAAATGTGATTACCTGTGTCACTTTGTGCAGCTGTGATGGAATGCACACTGCATTCCATCTTGAATCATGGTGAATTCCTTGCCAGGGCTTCTCTACTTATAAGTAATTTAAAGTATCTTACCCTGTAACAGGGACTAAGCCTGTCAGACTAATTTGATTTTATTTAAGCACTATTTTCTCTCCTTTTATCTTCTGATACTAATACACAATGTGTACCTATAAAGCAAAATTTCTTCCCAGCCATACCAGGTTGATTAGTTTACTCTTTGTGTGTACCTAACCTCTACAGTATCAGATACAGTGTGCAACTTAAAGGAAAGTGTTTACATGCAATGTCTAGCAATTAAAAACAAAGAACAGCAAAATTACGCATGTTCCAATGTGGAGTTGTTTTGGGGGTGTTGTTTAGGTTTATGCAGATGAATGCAACTGAGACAATAAACCTTTTAAGGCTTTCTGAGAGGCTTTTAGTATGAAGCATCTCCCCCTGGAGCTGTTAAACAGTATTGTTGTATAGCTCAGAGATGATCAAATGTTTTATAAACAAAGTGGTTTTTATCATTATTGAAAAGACAGTGACACACAATCATTAGAACTTTTTGTAAGCTGCCAGTTTTATCACTAGCTGCCTTTTTTGCAGTGACAGATTTTTCTGATGAGATTTTTCAGTTCTTCCCCCACAGGATCCTAATCTTCCTCTGTAGGATTCCTCAAATACTGAAAAATAATAGACAAAAGATCTTCTAAATATTTTAGCAGCTTAGGTAATTATCCCTATCCTTCATTTGTGCCTTAAGCAGTCAAAAACTGTTCAAGAAGGAGGTAAAACTTGGCTTTTTTTGGGTTTATGCAGCCTCAGGTTCAACGAAGTGAGCGACTTTTAGTCAGGCAAGTTAAAAGCCTTTTATGTAATGTATAAGAAGGCCAGCACTGTTGTTTGTTTCATAGTAGACTTTCCAGGATTCTTTTATTTCTTTTTTGGCATCAGGAGGAAAAGAGAAAGTTGTGTTGGCACTATGATCTTTGTTTAGACACTGATCAAAATGTAGCATTGTAGTTAATAGTGTATAAAGATAAGTAACACTTACTAACAAATTTTGAATATTTCAAAATTATTTCCTTCAAAATATCTAAAAATAATTACTGCAGCCATTCTCCAGCTTTTTTCCTAGTACTTTTATTGTCTTGTATTAATTGTTTGTATTTTGTTAGCAGTGTTATGCTCTATGTGATTTTTCTTCTTTGCCTGCCTTTCAGTTCCAGAGATAGTCAGGGAGACCCACGACCTGATTGAGCGAGGGGAGCTTCTGCAGGCTCACCGGAAACTGATGGATTTGGAGTGTTCTCGTGATGACCTGATGTATGAGCAGTATCGCATGGACAGCAAAAACACACATGACATGAACCTCATCCACACATACTTTGGGGATATGCAGAAACTGTCTGAGGAATTGGCAAAGCAGCTTTGGATGGTGGTTCAAAGATCTCTTGTTACAGTCCGTCGAGATCCAACTTTGCTTGTCTCTGTTGTGAGGATAATTGAGAGGGAGGAGAAAATTGACAGGCGCATGTTAGACAGGAAAAAACAGACTGGATTCATACCTCCTGGCAGGCCAAAGAAGTGGAAAGAAAAAATGTTCAATATTTTGGAGAGAACTGTGAGCACGCGGATTGAAGGCACTCAGGCAGACACCAGAGAATCTGACAAAATGTGGCTTGTGCGGCATCTCGAAATCATCCGTAAATATGTCCTTGATGACCTGCTTGTGGCCAAGACCCTGCTGGATCAATGCTTTCCTCCACATTATGACATTTTCAACAGGTTGCTAAACATGTACCATCAAGCTTTGGCCACCCGAATGCAAGAACTTGCTGCAGAGGATCTGGAAGCAAATGAGATTGTTAGCCTTCTAAGTTGGGTTTTGAATACATACACTAGGTAAGGCCCCCTTATCCTTTCTTATTCCTTTGTTAGGAATAGGAGGAGGAATGCAAAGAGGAGACACGCAAAACACAGTTTGTGCTAGTATTTGCATGTCTGTTAACATATGAAAAGATAAAACAGAAAAAGGATAATATCAAACTATCAAGTTCTTTACTATTCATTACACATTTTGCTTCCTGGAAATTGCTCCTTAAAACTTGATTTTATTTTATAATGTATAATTTTGAGTTGCTTAAAATTTTGGTGCAGTTAAAGACCTTCATGAAGCTACAGTCACCTCGTATTTGTGTACCAGTTTGGTGAAGTATTGGGAAGAACAGGAGACTGAGAGCTCGTGTGTGAAACAAAATGTTTGTTGTGGCCACGGCCCCGGAAGATCTGTATGATTATTAACTTTCTATTGTTCTCTTCAACAGGGGGTGGGACTGCTTCAGTTGCCTCATTACTGTTAAATGGAAAGAATGTGGTAACTTCCTTTAGGTTTTCTCTCAAAACGGTGTGATGATTTGTTTATGACAGTCTTACGCTTATTTTATTTAACTTGTCTGATTTGTTGGGATTACTTAAGCATTGGGGAGGGTTTGTTGCTTTTTTTTTTTTTTTTTTATTTTCCAGGTAGAAACAGCTCAAATGGCAACTGTTTAGTTTTTGCTGGCATGTAGTTACTAGAGCGACTGATTTGTTTGGGAAAAAGTGCTGCTAGCCTTTCTATGGCTCATGACTGTAATCCTGTTCTGAATAGCTGGCACTGACCCAGGTTCTGTGCTCTGTGTACTTTTGATGTCTTCAATTGTTCAGTATCACTAATGTGACAAGTTTAGACACTTGGTGGGTTTAGCATAAAGCACATATGTAGGCGGTAATACTGTTCTGGAGAGTTCTCATAACCAGCTTTCAGGTTTGTGTTCAGCACTCTGCTGTACTCTACACTGCAAAGTCCTCCTGGATTTTTTTCCCTGCAAGGAAGAATCAGGAGCACTCACTTGTGTATGCTTATATACCCATGCAGGGTATAAGAAAGATTGCAGCCACTAATAAGCAGCTGAGTTAAATGGCCTTTTTTCCTTTTGAAGGCCAGAGGAATAACTCTGATGAAAATCAGAGGTGTGAATCCTTCTCATGCATGACGTTGGCAGAAATCTCCCAGGCTCTTCATTTGTGTCTTGGGGCTTATGTTCCAGTAAGGCAATTCTTGGTCTTAAAATTGCCCTTCTGCCTTCCCCCAGAAAGCAGAGAAGATTGGTATTGAGTTAGACAATTCAGAACTAAAGCTCTAAATCTGTGTGTTCCATCATTGGGAGGGAGCAAAGCCAGTGTTACGTGTGTTTACAAAGCAAACAAGTCTTGCTAAAGCAAGTCATGTGGCTTGTAGCACCTGGTGGCTTGGTCTTGTGGAGAAAGGGAAACTGAGAGGTGTTTCCCTTTCTTTCACACTACAGGATATCTGAGAATGATCTCCCTGCATATCTGCATAACAAATAGGATGGAAATTAGAGGAAATACCTTGAAGGAAAAAAATTGACTTTCTCTCTTCTCTAAAAAAAAAGCCCAAGAGGGCAGTACAGGAATTGTATTCCTGTATAAACAAGATGATAATTACTGGAAAAGGTTTCCTAGAGAAGTTGTGGATGCCCCATCCCTGGAAGTGTTAAGGCCACCTGGTCTAGGGGTGGCATGCCTGCTCATGGCAGGCAGGTTGGAACTAGATGGTCTTTAAGGTTCAACCCAAACCATTTTCTGTGATTCTATGAGAATTAGCCATTGTGTGTTGGTAATGCACAGTGGGAGGAGAAATCAGCTCAGGTTTCTGAGTGGGAAAGTAAAGTTCTCAACAGGGATATTTGCAGAGCTTATCAAATCACAGTTGCTGGACATCTTTTAACAATACAGTAAACAATTCTCTATAGAGATATGTTTATAATAAACTAGGAAGGAGAACAGACTGGCATCATGAGAACTCTGAATAATAGAGGGAAAATAGAAATTTGTATTGTATTTTCATATTGAAGCTGCACTTCAAAACCAAATGAGAGAGTACTGACTGAAAAGAAGCATTGAGGTTTTTTTCCATGTGATGAATTGATATAGTCATGCACAACTTTTTTTCAGTATTTGCAGCGTAGGAGTTACAAAAGAATCATGGGGCTTTCTTTATCAGAGCATGTCTGCATGGAAGCTTTTTTTTAGAAATATGCTCAGCTCACAGCTCAGAAATAAAGTGATGCTACATGTGGAATAATAGCCTTTAATATTTGAGTGGGAGTTTTATTGTGCTAGGTGGGTTTCTCTTCCATGTTTAAGTCAATGACAGTTTTGGAAACATACTCTTATTATTAAATCTGTGCTGGGTTGGGACCAGGACTCCAATCTGTGTTTGAGGAAAATTATAAGTCTTGCAAGATCCCGATGCTCATATTCATAGCATCATTTTATGAGATATTGATCAAGTGTTGACAAAACTGCTATGAGATCACCAGGATTGCTACAGATATTGTCAACAATGTTCACTTTAAGGAACAGAAGGAATACTACTATACATACAGCTGGATGCTGTCTCTGGAGCCAGTATCTCTTTTCACCACATAGAGCAGCATTGGTGGCAGAATAGAAGCTTTCTAAAATGCTATTTTCCAAATTACAATCAACTTGAAATTTCAAATATAATTGTATTAACTTCTTGTTGAGGGTAAATAACTTCCCAACACTTAGAAGTCTTGTGCCACTTGGAAGAGGGTTGTCTGTCACTTCTTTTCCCCTGGGCACTTGATTGTGACAAACAGGAAAGAGAAATTGTGTATAGGAAGAATCTTTATGTTGTGAGCTAAAGCTTGTAAAAGCTTTTGGTCCTTGTTTTGGGGTTTCAGGTGATGTGCTTTGAGAAAAGATTTATGTCTCTGTGGCCTTGTGAACAGGGATAATGATGTATAATGAAGCTAGAAATAATTTCTAACATGGTGCAGTGCCATAAACAGCTTCTCATGTTTCCTCTAAATCAACCCAGAGCAGGTCCTGCTATTATGTGTGTTCTTTCTGTAAACAGCAACAGAATGGAATTCAGTTTTCTGAATAGACTGAGCCACTTAAAATAATTTCAACCTCTTTTCTTACAACCTAAGAAGATGCTATTAGTGTAGGATGTTCAGTCACAGTAGCTTTTATGGTTTCAAATACAAGAATTTTGGTATTTTAAGTTGGTAGCTGTAGTGGTTTTTTTCAGTGCTTTGAGATGTATTTTTTCCAGGGAGTGGAAGCAACACTGTGCTGACTCCTTGCGTGTACCTAGAGAACAACTTCAGTTTGCAGAACTATACAAACTGGACGCTTGTTTAGGAATTTAAGTGGCCATTTGTTTTTATAGTAGCCTCTGCAAATACAGAATTTGTGGTTTGCTTCTGAAAAGCACACTATAAATGGAATGTGAAACAATTTATGTTATTATGATTGAATATATTTCCATCAGCTGTTAATAAAGCACTCTCTGAAGAGTGTGGGTTTGACTTATTGATTTTTTTTGAGCATGAAATATTAAGAGTTCTTGCTATGTTGTGCTTTGGCATAGCTTTGGGGATTTTTTTTATTACACAAGCCCATCATTTTATGATCTTATATAGATGCAAAATATCACTGTAAAGTATTCATATAAACCTTGTCAAAATATTTTGCTTTAGTTTCTTTTAAATCCTATAAAATCAAGAACTTTTCTTTGCAAGCAATTGCTCTTATACAGTACCCATGAAGTGTACCTTTGATTTGTCTTGAAAGATGCTTCTTCCTCTTAGATTAGCTATATTCTTTACCAAGATGGGAAGCATAGATAGCTTTTTTCTTAATGTATTTTAATTTTTACATGGATGTAATACAAGTACCAAAACAGAAGCTCTTTTGAGGATCTGAGAACAGTAATTCATACTTGTCACTGATCTTTACTGTTTTAAAATTCAAAATGTATAAATTGTCTGTCATCACCTCTGAAATTTAAAAGATACATAAAAACGTCCCCTATAAAGAGCCCACAGGCTGAAACAGTTGGCTTTTATTGTGTTTCAAGTAATCATTACTTCTTGTGCTGTAGCTTTTACATTCTGTTCTTTCATTCATATAGTTTTATTTACATTTCTTGTCGATGCATTTATTGTTGCACTTGCTATTAAAAACTTTTTGAAATGTGTAGGTATTGGAAAATTGCCCTTTACAGTGAACATACAGAAGAAGTTGCACAGTTTTAAGTTTTTAACTTTTTATGTCATTTTTCTTTATTAATCTGAAATGTTTTATTCTTTTTTCTTCTTTTTTTTTTTTTATTCAGTGCAGAGATGATGGGAAATTCAGAACTGTCTCCTGAAGTGGATGTAAATTCTCTGGATGCTCTCATTTCACAAAATGTGGTAGACCAGCTTCTCAGCAAGTATATGTCAACACTCACTGTGAGTAATAACAGTGCAAAGGCACATTCAGATGAGTTTATATCTTCATTAGTACCTCAGTGCTGCTCCTCCATCAGAAAAAACTGTGACAAATGTGAATCCAACACCATCACTTTTATGAAAATGTTCATATCCTATGTGTAACTTCCTTTATAAAGTCATAATCAGATGATTTTATATATGTAAATCATGACATTTCAAGAAGTAGTTATGCTTTACAGACTATTAATAATAATTTATTAGAAACTAAGAAATTCCAGTCTTCAATAGCCTAAATCCATAGTGCTGGTATGTTTGCACTTAAAAAGACACTAGGCAGTTTGGTCCCCATAGTAGCTACATCAACATTTGATACAGATGTGATCTTTTCAAGGTAATCAGGATGCTCATGTTTGCCAATTTGATTCTTTTAACAGCCTTTTCCTTTCAACGCCTGTTAACTGCATGAGCATAATTTCCTTTTGTAGATGCCATTTCAAGTGTATCTTAAGTGTAAAGGCTTTTTTTTTTGTTATCCTAAGAGTCACTAGAAACTGTGAATTTCATGACAAAGCCAGCATTATGTGATTGTCAGATCCACTAATTGCCTCCAAGAGTGGATATTTGGGTAGTTGTAGCTTTGGACTTGCTGTTCTTAAATTGTCCAATGAATTCCTACTTCTCCTAACTTTTGAAGGTCTGCCAAGCAGAGGAGGGAAATTTTTGTGCTTCTTTGGATGTGTCAGCTACTAAAACATGTCCAGCAACAACTACTCATCACAATAATATGAACCAACCTTGCAATGACTCAAGGAAGTTGTCGCTAGAGGCTCTGCTTCCCAGTAGCTTTATTAGGACTTTGATGCAAGTTTATTTTTCTGCACTTTGGGACAAAAAGCACATTGGTTGGTTTTCTCAAGCTACTTTTGCCTTGACTCAGAAAATGCCTTTGAATTAATTTTGTCCTTACTTAGCATGAAAATATACACCTATATTGTTTTTTTAGATTTGTTTCTTTCCTTACCTACTGAAAACTATTATGTATAGAATGTTGCTTAATTTTATTTATAGATTATAAATAAAGCAAAGTTGCTACTCTGTTAAACAGAATGGCTTTCTTTTTGCTGGTTTTGATTTTCGGTCGTATCTTTCTTTTAAGGCAGAAAATGCTGAAACTGCCTATTTGTTTCACTTCTACCTTATTTCTTTTGATGTTGTTTAAAAGTGGTTTTAAAAACAATGTAATTAGCTCTGTATGACTAAGTACAAGTAATCGGGACTATCAACTTAAATACTGACATTTACAGCAACAAAAATATCATGAGAAATAAAATGCTAATAGATTTTAACAGATTTCTAGCATATTATTTTTCCGATCACCTCAGCCTCAAAAAAGTCCTTGTAAATGCTGATCTTAAGGTGAAAAAAGTCCCCTGGGCTGCTGTGTCAAAGCAGGATTAAGTCATGCAAGTCATATCTCATTAGCGCAATTCCATGCCTGTAAGGAAGAAAGGTAGTGCCTTATTTCACACAATTGAAGAGGGTACTATATGGACTTTTATGACCTTTCTGTTTGTGCCTACTGGTAATGTGTAAATTTGCATGGTAGGGCACAGTAATACACCTGTAACATGTTGGAAAGAGATACAAACATTTATATTACTACAGGTTTTAAGCAAACGTGAACCAAGCAGAAAATAGGCAGAAATCACCAACCCAAGCAAGACAGAAATCAAGGAATCCAATTACATATTTAGCAAACATGCTGGTCTTTACTCTTGTGAATAGGTCTCTGCTATGTGTCATACAGAAAACTGGCTTAATCTCCTTCTAAACGCAGTTGTTCTTGATATCTGTGTGCTGTACATTGTGCTGAGCAGATGGGAGGAGAGCCAGCCATTGTATCCGTTGCTGTGTTCTGCACCACTTGTGTTCCAAGAAACACAACCCATTTAATCTAATCCTGGGGTTTTGTCCCCAGCAGTAATGAGCACCAGTTTCCTAAAACCTAGGTGTAAAAGGAAGTACAGGCAAATATGTGCTATTTTTCCTACATTAAGTATTACTCCTACTTTTTCAGCTGGGGAAAAATTCGGTTTGAAACCTAAAGCCTGAGCCTTAATAAATTCTTCCGAAATTAGTAAACATGTTGATTCTGACAAACTGATCTGCCCTTTGTGTTAGGAACACTCCCCTTCCAAAATGTGCCAAAGCTTCAAATTACACCCCTTGTGTTCCAGTACTAACCTTTGTCTCTGTCAATGCAAATTTTAATTTGTCTGTTACCTGTATCTTGTAGGAATGGCAAGAGAGGTCAGCATTATCTGTTACTATGCCACTCTTCATTATGGAAATGACTGCTATTCTAGATATTGTAGCAGAGGGTTTTGTTGTGTTAAATTAAATATTTTCTTTCTCTTGGTTGCTTTATTAAATGAAGTCTAACATCATTGGCTGGCTGCGAAAAGCACTGGAGACAGATAAAAAAGACTGGATAAAAGAAACTGAACCAGAAGCAGATCAAGATGGATACTATCAGACTACACTCCCAGCTATTGTTTTTCAGGTATAAGACAACTTGTTTATTCCAGAAAATCTACAGAAGCAGTACATGGATTTGGAGGAATGGAGGGAAGCCAAACTTTCTAGAATACTATTGTTTCTGTGTCTTTTGAAGTATATTGAGGTTTTTTTCCCCCTGTAGGGCTGTTAGTTGAAGAGATTGTTTCTTTGAAGGCTTTTGTTAACGTTTTTTACTTCAGTGCTTAAAGACATAGTTCTTTTTTATGTGTAGATTAGAAACCTGTTTTTAGTTGATACTTGTATTTAGTGAGCTGCTTTTACTTAAGTCTCTTGATGAAAAGCTGTAGTATAAGCCCACCAGATGATATGTGACTTACTAGAACAGTTTTTGTTAATACAGTGCTGAGTTACGCTGTTTGTTAATATGGTGCTGAGGTAGTTAGGCATGTATTTGTTACTATAAATTATTCATTATATAAAAGCACCTTAATAATAGAATAAAAAGTTCTACTGAAGGTTGAAACTGTTGCTGTTTTAAACACTACTTCAGTTAACATAAATGCCTGTCCAAATTAAAACCAGAAAAGAGAAGGCTGTTTCTAAGATCCTTAAAAAAAAAAAAAAAAAGCCACAAAAATACCCAAACCTGCACCACTCTGTTGTCAGTAGTGGAAAGTTTTGAAAGTGATCTTTATCAACCATTAAAATGTCAGCTTATTATGCTCACTTTCTAATTTTTCTTTACAAATACTGTGTTAGGTACCTTCAATGAAGGATAGATTATCTCTTCTTCCTGCATTTGTTTCCCACTGTATTTTTTTCCCACCTTATACCAGGATTTTTGCTACATTCCTTCACATTTGTATTAGTGCCAAGGTTTACTTCATCTAATCGTTTTCAGAAAGTATGTGATGTCAAAGAAACTGGTGGCTGATTATTGGCTCTAGTGTCATGCTGAGAAGGACTGCAGTGCTGAGATGCATGTTGCAGTGAAATTTTCAAAGTCATCTTAGCATAGAAACAGCTCATATTTCCACCTGGCTTTGTATTCTTTCTTTCTAGTTTGCCTCCTCTCAAACACAGTTGCCTGTAAGTCACCTAGATCTTGTACCTGCTTCTAAAGTTTAGAGTGTCCTTTACTTCACTGTTGTGAGCTCACTGCTTTCATATATGGGAGAAGCGAAGGAATTTGAGTTGTAGTGTTATTCATTACTAACTGCAGGAGCTGACCCTAGAACTTCGATACACCGTAAAGCCAAAGCACTACTGAATTAAAGAGATTAAGTACTGTTTTGCTGAATTAAAAATGCAGCTGTTTTCAGTATCAGGAGAACACTGCATTAATGGTTGCCAGTAATATATTAATTACATTTGTGAAAATAATGGTTCTTGGTAATATATTGATTACACTTGTTAAAATAATGGCTCTTGGTTTAGTCAGTGGGCTTGTCTGGGAAAAAAAAAAAAACCAACAAAAAGCATCTGTAGAGCTGGTGCTAGTGAGAGTCTTCAGGACTTCAAGATAGGAGTTCTGTCTTTGTTTTACCACTGATAAAGGCCTCTCTTTATAATTAAACTATTTTTGTCTTAGATGTTTGAGCAGAATCTTCAGGTGGCTGCTCAGATAAATGAAGATTTGAAAACAAAGGTACTCATTCTATGTCTTCAGCAAATGAATTCATTTCTAACCAGGTAACATAATGTTTAAAATACAAATGCTTTATCCTGTCTCAGTCTCTCTTTGTTCCTACAGTTTCAATACTTGTTTTTTTTTGTTTGGATGTTTCTTTTTTGCTTTGTCTTTCTCCTATCACATTCATGCCAACCAGGGTTTTCTTCTCTTTCCTTTTCTTCCTTTCTTCCCTTCCCCAATTTCACTGCAGAAGTTCCTCTGTGCTGGTGAGTGGTACATTCAGTTCCTGTCTGCAAACGGCTCTTAATTTTTTGAGTCAGTTCTGCTTTCTTTTATATCTCAAATTTATACCTCTTTCTCTAAAGGAAGAGAGAAAACATCTTCTTGGTTGGATTCTGCCCAGAACAGGAGGACTAAACATCACACGAGCAAGACACTCTTTATAAAACACTTCTAAATACCTGACAGACCCTTATGAAACATTTAGTCCTATGGGTGTATTTGAGTTCTTACAGATTTGTGTCTGTTTCATGCCTTTCCTTATATGTGTTACAGGTACAAAGATGAAGCACAATTGTACAAAGAAGATCATCTTAAAAATCGTCAGTATCCTCAGTGCTATGTTCAGTACATGATTGCAGTTATCAACAACTGTCAAACCTTCAAGTAAGTCTGCATGTTCTTGCAGTACTGTGAGAAAAATAGCTATTGATATTTCAGTTGTAATACTACCTCTTCCCAGAACCTTCTCTTCTGTATGCAAAGCAGGTTTCAGTTAAGATAGTTTATCTGACTAAACAAAGGCACCAAGTTTAAAGGTAGTGCTGTTTTGAGAAACAGGTATTGTGATTGCATTTGCCTTTGGCAAACCAAGACGTTACCCCTCACCAATGAAAAACCACGTGTTATCCCAAGAATTTTGTTGCCAAAGAAACATTTATATTAGCTTCCAGATTTTGAAAACATCATTTCAGTTAGTTTGTCTGGGTCCTGCCATCTTCTCTCACAGATCACCTTCAAGCAGTGTGGTCAGGGTGAACTGAACTGGAGAAAAGTAAAGACAGACCTTCTGTGAAGGTGGCTCATGTTTCAGTGATGAGCAGTCCAACTTCCTGTTCATTTGTATCTGCTGCCACTTGCAGGTCTACTCATCATCAGCAATTTGCTGCCAACACACATGTAGTCTGCACTGACCACTCCAAAATCATGCTGGAGAATAAGTAAAGGCTTCCAAAGCAAGCAGCAGGCATTGTTTTCCCTTGCAAAAATAACCGTCCTGTATGTATGTATTCCAAAAATTTAATAGTAGTGCAATTGTGCACCAGTGGGTGACGAAAACCCTTTTTTTTTTTCCCGTCACAGAGAATCCATCATCAGTCTGAAAAGAAAATACTTGAAAAGTGACATGGAAGACACCTTGTTAATCAGTCATGCAAACATGGATGCAACTTTAGACATCATTGCTAAAGAAGGCTGCTCTAGCCTGCTAGATGAAGTCTTCATGGATTTAGAGGTTAGAACATGTTTGTTTCCTCAAAAAAACCCAGAAGTATTATTTATAAAGAAAAAAATAATTCAGAATGAAGTAGTTGTGGAGCCTTTTGATTGCTAAATATATAAAATGTGGTTTTATATATGGACTAGCAGAGGGTCAGTAAACATTAGTATTGTTCTGCACTGGTATAGTTTGCATGTAGGAGACTGGAAGGTTGCTTAATTAGGTTTCATGGGATGACTTAAGTCAGGTGCTTTGCATATAATTAATATTTTCTAGCAGATGTACTTAGTCTTATGTTGTTGAGTTGTAGGAATTATTTGGAAAACTGCTGCTGATATTAAGTTGTCATTGCAGGTACAGTTCAGCTATAATTAATATATTTAATTGATTCTAACAGTGGGCCCCTTTCTGTGTGTAAGATTTCCATGTTTAGGAATTCTAGCTTCTTGTACAGAATCCCTCAGGGAAAGAATTAGTACTTTAAAAAAATTGGGAGTATGGGGAGGGAAACAGGGCAATTGGAGAAACAGCAGGAAATGGTGAAGAGAGATGCTCTGGGACTTGATAGATTTGTAATAAAATTTTGAACTAATATAAATACGTTGAGTGGCTCACATAAGAAAGGATGTGGGAGAAGCATAGTTTAGAAATTGACAACACTTAAAATTGTCTCACATTTTTTAGTAACTGCACTGATCTGATGAAACTGTCAAAAACCTAATCTGATCTCTTGTTTGTCACCTTCTCAGCCCCATCTGAATGAGCTGATGACAAAGAAGTGGCTGATGGGGTCTAATGCAGTGGGGACTATCTGTGTCACTGTAGAGGATTATTTCAATGACTTTGCAAAAATTAAAAAGCCTTACAAAAAGGTAGGTGCAAAATACTCAGTGATACTTTGGTAATGTACTCTGAGTATCATGGTGATTTGGAATTTCTGAAAACCACATGGAATTCAGAACTGAAATGCAGAAATTAGAATTGATTCATTACTGGAAAAGAAAAAATGTTCATCATTATACTGCAGAAATCTGAATCTACTTTTTTTTTTGTTCACAGGCATATAATAGTGTCAAAGACAGATCTAAGTTGTAGTATTTAGTCTAGGAAACTTCTTGGCATGTTACTAGATACTTCTATCAGTTTGTATTTTTCTACGGCTTCTCAGAGGTTTGTAGTGAGATAAAATTAGCTCTTCTGAAACTAGTTTTTCTGGTCTGTAATGACTTTTTTTATAAATGCACATCAAGTAATTCTTAGTTTTCTTATATACAATGAAGCCTAGTGAATTTGGTGCCATAAGGGTTAACAAATGCATAGCTATGTTTAAAGTGCTCTTACAACAGTAAATGTGCTAGGTTAGGATTTTTTTTTCTCTCTGGTCTGTCAAAGGATATCTGAATTTCTCTATTGATAGAAACAAGTACAATAATGTGGAAGATTAAAGGCAGGTTCATGTAATAAGACAGCATTAAATGATTGCCTAACATTTAGGAACCTAATAGAAGCTAGCAAGATCTGTATTTAGGTGAGGTCTTTGAATAAGATCTTAGAAGGGCTTAAAAGACAGTCTCCAAATCATACACTTATTCTTTCTCATATTAATTCTCAAAGTGATAAAGGGAACTACTCATAGTTTCTCTGATGACCTTTTAACGTTCAGTATTTGCAGATTCTAGAGGCCTTATTATTTAAGTAAATGTATTTTCAGTCTAGAAAAAGTGCACAAAATTAGTTAGGTCAGTCTCAGAATTAGTCTATATCCATGGAACAGCTTTCTTTTCCAGATTTAGTTTGTTACTGTAAGGTATAAGTGCTTGGCATGACTTTTGAGGTGTTAATACCAATCTCTGCAATCAGATATATTTCATCATGTAGCATTTATTGCCACCTTGTGGGGAAGAAGCTTACAAGCAGATTCTTTGGGATTCAACATATTTACTTTTGCACTGTCTCCCAGCGCAATAAAAATCTCCCATAAAAGATGCCATATGTTCTAGCACAGGCTGGACCATGCTTTTGTTTCCCTGATTTGTGATGGGATTTTTCCAGGTTTTAAAATATTCTTGGATAACCGTGTTTTGAAAGTATGGTTTTTAAAAGCCACATGATCAGAGCACCTCCAAGAAGACTAGCCCAATGAGAAGGACAGAGTTCTGAAAGAGAGGAAATCTGGATCTAAGGCATTCTGCTTTACTGTTTTCCTCGTGTATAAATTGAATGCTCTACCATACCACTGTTGGCTCCAGTGGAGTGTTCTCAGTTGTAGTGGAGCTGTTCTTCAGTTCCTCTCCAGCAGGATGGGCCATACATGTCAGCCCCCCACAGTCTGTTCTGTGCAGTTCATTTTCCTTTGTGTAATTGACATCAATTCCACCAACACAAGAGAAGCTGTCCCTGAGCAACCACCTAACTCTGGTATTTCTGCACTCTTGAGAGCAGAACTTGAAACTATTTTCGACTTCCAGTACTTTGCAATCTGTTGTTTTCTCCCTTTTCTCTTTCCCCCCCCTTTTTCTCTCTTTCCTGAAGCCTTTTATTCAAATTTTGACTGAAGAACATGTTTCAAGAACAACTTGAAACTAAAGTTTGATTGTACTGCTAATAAAACACGATAAATAGTTTGTTACTACCTATTACGCCAGCTTTTTATTAATCGTAAGTAACTTTGCCACCATGCTTAAGGGGAAGAAAAAACACCTGAGGACTTGTGGGATTTAAGGACTCTGCTTACATTCCTGTTGAAAAATAAGCATGTGAAGGTTTTGGGGGTTTAGTTTTGTACTTTATTTCCAGACCTCAGCATTACTCTTGCACGAATACCAGATGCTTCATCCAGGTACCAGTCGATATTTCCCATAAAAAGACAAGTGCAGAGCAGCAAATCAGTCAAGGAAGATCTGAGAAAGTGATTGTTCTTTGGTGCTCCTCAAAAAACTCAGACATGTTATTAAAGGTATCTTGGGTTTGTTGCTTCTTGTGATTGGCTCATTGTTAGGGAAGGAGAGATTTTCATTTCTGTTAGCACTGTAAAAATCTAAAACCACTCAATCTGTATTAGCAAAAATTGTATACTGGTGTTTAAGTGCAAATACACAGTTCAAAGCCTAAAAGTAATGGCTACATCTGCAGGTATCACTGGCATAACCCACCACCTTTTCCATTTCTTTCAGACAATGACTCTTGAGGCCCATCGGCGAGTAGTTGTGGAATACATCAGAGCAATCATGCTAAAACGTATATCTTTCAAGAATGCAGAAGAGAGAAAAGAGGGTGCAGAAAGAATGATCAAAGAAGCAGAACAGTTCAGATTTTTGTTTAAGAAGCTTGCAGCTGTAAGTATTTGCTTTGGGTAGTGCTGTTATCCTGGTAATTTACAATAACCACACATGTTTATTGCTTGGAAGAAATGGCTAGAGTTAAATCTCCATGTCTCAAAAATGTTGAGTGACTTGGGAATATCAAAGATGCCAGCTGAGGGCACAGATGGAGATTCTGAACACACAGGCCAGCTGCTAAAATTCCTGAGCACCAGTTTTTACTGCTTTGTGTTTATACAGCTCTCTGCAGCTGAATATTTGAATGGCCTCCAAGAGATAGGTACCCTGATTTCATAGTAGTAAGTGAAAGAAAAAAGCAGTTAAAAAAAAAAAAAATCAGTCTTTGCTTTTCCTGGTCAGTAGAAAGGTTGATCTGGTATCAAACAGATGCCATTACTTATTACCTAAGGAGCATGCAAGTGTGTTCATTTGGATCAGTAAGATGATTATGTTGACCCCATTTAAAGTCCAGTAGAAATAGAAAAGACAGGTTAAAAAAGGAATTTGAAAATCAATATACAAGACAGGGGTAAAAATTTTAACTGTATAAGGAACAGGGATCTTCAAGAAAGCTCCTAGGGCCAACAGATGACAAAATGCAAAAAGATTACACAGAAAGATAAAGCCTGAAAAACTGGGGTAGTTGATGGGAGAGGTTGTGGAATAAAGGAAACAAACCATACCTGATTGGCAGAACTAGGTGACCTTGAATTAAGAATACTAAAATAGTCCAGAGTTTAAATAGATATAGTTCAATCATTCAGTTGCTGAAAGCTGCTTTGGTGGCCAGATGACTTGAAGGAATGTAACAGAGGGACAGTTTTGAAGAAATGTTTCAGAAGAGTTCTGGCTTTCTTGTCAGTTATTCCTAATGTTTATGCTCATAATTACCCAAAGTTGAAGACTGGAATGTATCACCATGTGGATAAATATAACATATTGTTTGTAGGACACTACTTTCTTCACTGATATTCTCAGAGTAGGTCTCTGAATGAAGAACAGGGAGAGAAAAGGATTATGGTGACAATTCATAATCACCATAATCGCCAGAATTATGGTGACAATTCAAAAATATTTGTTTTTTTTAATGTCTGAAAATTTAGCTTTTTGGGAAATTCAAGGGCATTATCAGACAAAATATTAATTAAAGGATTATTTGTAGATCTGAAGAGTACTGCTATTGTTATGGGACATTTCTAATATTTTTTGTTTACTTTTGCAGGGCTCTGGAGAGGACACTGAAGGACTCTGTGACATCATTGAAGCCATTGCAGAGGTTATCAAGCTGACTGATCCTTCACTACTCTATCTGGAAGTTTCAACTTTAGTCAGTAAATACCCAGATATCAGGTAATTCTCTTTGCCCTCAGATTTGATATATAGATAGATAACATCATCATTTCCTTGGGGTTTGGGCAAATTCTGAAATTTAAAACAGTGTGTAAATGTGTTCATATTTTTCATATTTTAGAATGTAACCACTTTCTTGTAGTAATAATATTAGGAAAGTAACGCTAATGTACAGTGTATGTGAGCTGGACTAGAAGTTACAACTATTTAAGTACTGCAGAGGAATACTAAAAATACTTCAGCTCTGTGTGTTTGGAAGAAAAATAGGTTTTAGAGTCCTAAAAGCAGCCAAAACAGTGCTTTATATTGAGCAGGAAAAACCAGTTCTGAGTGAGTAGAGATCTGATTAAGAATAAAAAAGTACCTGAAACTGAGTGAAAGGATTGCCAATTAAGTGCTTTGACAAAATCTTTCTTGTGCAAAGCCTCCTAATGCCAGTTTTGCCCTTTTCCTTTGGCAGGGATGACCACATTGCAGCTTTGCTGACAGTGAGAGGCGATGCCAGCAGAGATATGAAGCAGACTATCATTGAAACTTTGGATCAAGGTCCAAGCCAACCGAATCCAAACTATGTGCCAATTTTTAAAGAAATTACAGTTCCTACTCTCACTGTGCCAAAACTTCTGAAGTAATTGACAACTCTGTGTTTGTGTGTCATTACTGCTCTGGGATCAACGGGTTTGAAATATTTGTGGGCAAATTTGGCAATGCTATTTTGAGTGAAGTTCCGTATACATTGATACTTGCTAAGCATATTTCTTTCTGAAGACTTGGACGTGAGGAAATCCAAGATACCTGAAAGAAGGATTAAAGGTCATGTTTGAAGAATGAAGCTTTTAATGGCATGGTTGGTTTGTTTTTTTTTTTTTACTGACCCGTTTGTCACAGCTGGTTTTGCTGTCAGCAAATACATTTTTCTTGTGGAGTATGTTTGCACAGTGCACTGCAATGCTATATAAAGATATTTATACCAAAACCTGCAGAGCTGTATTAGTGCTGGATATACTAACCTACATCACTTAAAATACCTAAGCAGACTCCTTTAGAACTGTCTTTATATGGCACTGCATTCAGTGTTAATGTCAATCCACTTTCACATTATATTTTGTGTATGTACTTACTTTGGTGTAAAATAGTTTATTGCAGAAAACTTAATTATGAAATCAGTTTCCTGACTTAAAGGACTGATTGAAATTGCTACAGTGCAATTTGATTATAGGTTGAATAAATAAATAAAGACATAAGGTACAATTTTTTTTTCACTGATTCACTAAAAACAGCACATAAAGCACACCAGTTCAATAAAATGTTAAACCATCCCTATGTTCAGCTATGATTATTTGCATCCTTGTAGATTTACAGGGCATGTAAATCTTTTTTGTTGTTGTTTTAAGTGTGAATAAAAATTGGATTTAATAGTTTTCTGAAAACACAAGATACTGGGTTTTATTTCCAGGGTATTTTCAGATTAATCTAATTATTAAATAGTGCTAGATAATTGTGGATTCAAAATTCCTTGATGAAGGACACATTTAAGGCACTATCTCTTAGTACATGGCCAGAGCTGTCAGAAGTAAGCACAAGGAAGACACGTACCTACGTTGTTTTAATTCAGCATTCTGGAGTTTGTGTACCTAATGCCTTTGGCCTGTGGCCACCCAGGCCTTGTGCCATTCCAGCCCCGTCCCCAGCTTCTCTGTACCCCAGAAGAGGTAGTACAGCATATCAGCAGTTTGGATAGAGGATAGATCTGAGATTGTGACTTTCTGCAGTGACAGGGACAGTGTGTGCCCAGAGATAGTTCAGTAGAGCTTCATCTTGGTATCTCTGCGCTTGAGGGATTTTAGCACAGGAGGTCCTTTGGGACCGTAAACTCTGCATAGAAGTTGTAGGTACAGGGAGGGGAATTTGACTGGTTTTCAGAGTGTGAAAAACGCCAATCACTTGGTTTTTAAAATTTTTAAAGTTTAATAATAATAAAATGGTTATAAAAATAGTAACACAATTAGAGTAATAAAAATTTAGAGTTAGGACAATTACAAGACAATAAAAAGCAAAAAATTATGGACATCTGGATGCTCTCGGGCACTTAAGCCGCGACAAGCATGCCTTGTGAACAAAGGAATAACCTTAAAAGCAAAGCACTTCATGATTATGCATATATTATATTTAAAACAAGAACTTTGTCTGGTACTTCAAAAAGTTTCTGTTAATTCCTAGGCGCCTTTGAGTCTAAGTCAGGCTTGAAGAAGTTAGTTTCTGTTGATAAGGAAAGCCATAAATTCCTCTCCTCTGGAAAATTTAGGGTTTTCTGTAATTGTTATCTTTGTGCGAAGAATTCCTTGATTATCTCATCTCTTTCTTGAGCTAGTTAAAAAGTATCTTACATAGTATAGTTTCTATTTTAACATTGTGTTATAACCTAAAAATACATTCAACACACTACTTGAGAGAATTAATACAGCATAACTTTCCAACATTACACATGTAATATTCATTGTAACTATTGCGTAAAGCCAATCATAAAATATGCATTTTTCACAAGAGGGTTGTGTTCAGCCCTCAGTAAAGAATTCAGTTAAAGATCGGTGAGATGATGCTAATTTGGCTTGTACTCCAATTCCATCCCGTCCCTGAAATTCCTTCCCTGTGTGCTTTAATCCTCACTTTGTGTAAGGGAATCTTTGTTTCCCTCTGCCTCCCTTTTTCCTCTCAGCGATGGTGCGGAGGCCTCTCTTGGATGGTAAACTTAGGCTCCTTCCCCTCCAGGACACGCCAGCTCCCCTGAGCGGGGACCCCGGTCACAGGGCCGGCTCCTGCCCTTCCCGGGACCTTCGTGAGGGACGGCGGCGGCTCCTGGCAGGGCGGGGCGCGGATCCCCACGCCCTAGGCGCCGCGCTGAGGTCGTGCCGCCGCCCCGCCCCGGTGCCTCCCGGCGGGAGCGGCCGGAGTGCCCGCCCCGTGCTCCGCTCTGCGTTCGGCTGCGCTCGGGATTCCCCTCCGCGCGGCGGGGCGGGGCGCGCGCCCCCGCCCTGCCGTGACGCCGCGGGCGCGCTGCGTCAGGGGCGCGCGGGGCAGGCGCGCGCGGGGGCCATGGCGGCGGGCTACCAGCACCGGCCCAACGGCGGCGGCGGCGCCCCCCTGCCCGACCCCTCCTTCCTGTGGAACGTCTTCCAGAGGTGAGCCCCGCCGCCACCGCGGGCCCGGCGGGCAGCGGGCCCGGCAGGGAAGGGGGAGGTGCCGGAAGCGGGTCGGCTGCTGCGGGAGTCCGGCCGCCGGCCCGGCGCATCCAGCGCGGGGTTTGGCTGCCGGGGCGCCTGGCAGCGCTGTAAACATCGCGGTGGTTTCCCTGTGGGAGGATCTGTAAGAAAGAGTTGGGGAGGAATACGTGTGGCTGTATTTTATAACGAGGGTAAAGGGAATTGGTGGGAGCGAGATGGTAACCTTGAAAGCGCTGAAGTAATTTTTAACCTGAGGTTGCAGAAAGGATAGTAAAGTCTGGAGGATCAGTGTAGCAGCACAGGGAAGGCTTGTAAAAAGGAATCTGATAAATGGTAATGAAATACTTTAAAGCTACCAGCGAGAAAAGGTAGCTGCACTAGGGGGCATTTAGGTTGGAGATCGGAAAGATACCAGCAAGGGGGATTGGACATTGGAATGGGCTGCCCGGGGAGGTGGTGGTGTCACCGTCCCTGGAGGTGTTTAAGGAAAGCCGGGACGTGGCACTCAGTGCCATGGTCTAGGTGACACGGTGGTGTTGGGTCATAGGTTGGACTTGATGATCTCAGAGGTCTTTTCCAGCCTGAAGGATTCTGTGAAGTATTTTCTTGAATTCTCCTGGATCAGAGGGACCTGCAAGGGAGTTAGCAAGCTTTTGCTAAACAAACACATTGGCAAGATCCTATCAGTAAAGAAGCCAAAGGAGATTTCCCAGTTATGTCTTGTTGAGGAAACTCGGGAGGTGCCTGTGTTGGATCCATTTTTATGGGAGATGAGTCAAGACAGATCCTCTGACACAAGCAGCAGCAAGAAGAGGTTAAGCAGGAGACAAACAGTACGAAGTTTCTAAAACTGGCTGATATTTACAGAGTGACTCAGGAATGCAGCAGCTTACCTACCCAGCTTGCTGTAAAACAACTTCCTCTGAGGACTCGGCAGAGGCATGCATGAAGCCATTTCTCTTTCTAAAGGGTCCAGAAAGAAACAGAACAACAATCTGACTTCTGCACCAGGAAAATCAGAAAAATAATTTTAAATAATGTAGTTAGTCAGGAGAGTTGCATGGCTTTTGTTGAAAATGTTCCCTCTGGCAGACGGCTATATAAATCCTGGACTATATTTGGTAAGGATTGGATTTGGATATGGATATGAAGGCTAGAAATGGAGCAATTCATATAATCTGTATGCTTTTCAAAAATACTCCCAACACTATCAAAAGGCCCTTGAAGAAATTCAGTAAACGTGGAATGAATGGAAGCATTTTTCAGTGGATGGAAAACTGACTGAAGGGTGTGTGTGTGTGGTCATGCACCACACTGACAGATGGAGCTCTCCTGGGATACTTATGTAATCTGTTTGAGAGCAGCTGGGGGAAAGAGAGTAGGTTTAGATTGGATGGTGGGAAGAAGTTCTGTACTGTAGGCGTGGTGAGGCACTGGAACAGGTTGTCCAGAGAAGCTGTGGCTGCCCCATCCCTGAAAGTTTTTAAGGCCAGGCTCCATGGAGCTCTGAGTCATCTGGTGTAATGGAAGGTGTACCTGCCCACAGCCAAGGATTGGAACTTGAGGATATTTTAGGTCCCTTTCAACCCAAACCATTCTGTGGTTCTATGATTCTGTGAAAAAAGGGTGAATGGTCAGGTTTGCTGATTCCTGCAGTAACTGAGGCCTGTGAAAGTTTGCAGGAGCACCTTACAATCCTGAATGACTGGGCTGTATCAGCCTGTCATGGTCAGATCATGATCTCTGCATGACAGGTGATCCCCGTATGTCAGGTGGAATCCAGAGTAGAAATCTGATGTCCAAGAGGAAAACCCATTCTAATTTTGCATAAATTTGTTTATAAAAGGTATGTGCTGACAGATGATGCTCAGGAGAAAGATAAGTAGGTCATAATGCATTTTCATGAAAATATAAGCTTAGCACTTGGTAGCAGCTCATAAATGGTAAAAAATGTTCACAATACTAAGAGAAGCAGCGATTATAAAGGGGAATATCTCTTTGTAATTGCAATCTTTGCAATTTATGCTTGCAATTTTAGTGTTCTTGCAATTTTAGTGTTCTTCATGCAATTTTAGTGTTGCATGCAGGTTACATAATTCTTGGAGATGGGGAAGGAAGCAATAGAATGAACTGAAAGTGTTTAGAAGAAGCAAGAACTAAAGGAGAAGAAAATCAGCTTCTGTGAATAGGGATCAACTGAGCGGGACTCTGGTTGGGGTAGTAAATGAGGGGAAATGAAAACTGTCAGTCCAAGGGGAACATCCCTGTATGAAATGCAAGGGAAGTCCCCACCATTTTCAGATAGCCATATAGAGAAGGCATGCTCCTTTTTTTTTGGACAGAAGTTACTTAATTTATTTATTTTGGCATAGAACTTGAATCATTAAGACAATGGACTGTGAAGGCTCAATGGAAGCTGGAACTTACCTGTGCTTTTGCCTCTTTGAACCCCTTTGCAGGGCCCTGCAAACGATCGAGTCTTTCAGTACTTTGGTCACATTAGTGACTTACTCTCCACTGCCAATGTGTGAGAGAGTCTGGGTGACAAACCTGTTGTGCCAGTTTGCGAAACAAATAGCTGACTGCTGTGACATTAGGCATTTCGTGGATTTAACCAGCATGTGTGCTCTGCAGTTCTCTTAAACAGAAATAAATAAAAATACTTCCTTGTGGAGAGCATGCCCAAACTGTTTCATTGTCAGTGTTTCTGTGTGTCTCTTCACTCATAAGTAAGACTTGCAGTTTTCTTTGGGCCTTTTAACATCTTCAGACTTTTCAGAAAAATAATTATCTCATCTGGTGAGTAAGAAGCAGAATCTTGAAGTCTTCAGTAAGTGGAACATGTTAATTTCAGCCATTTAAAGCTTACTACCTGGTTTTGTTTTGTTTTGTTTTTTCCCAGAGTTGATAAAGACAGGAGTGGAATAATATCTGATCATGAACTTCAGCAAGCATTATCAAATGGTAAGTCTGTAAATGAGAAGTGAGGTAGTTCATTGTAAACTTCATGATAAATTTGTTTTGAGGTTACTTGATGCTGTGATTTTTTGTATGGAAGGGGGTGGGAAGTGTTCCTACCACTCACTAATTACTATTTAATTTACAGCAAAAGGCTGGAAAGGGAAAAAAATGAACAATCTTTGTGATTTTTTGTTTGTTCTAAACTGAGTATCTATTGTAACCATTACTGGTCTGTATTCTGAGGAATGAGGGCGTGCACATCCCTCTATTTTTTTCCAGCTCTGCTTCCTAGAAATCATAACCAGTGATTCATATATTCCTTGCTCATCACTACTGAACCTTTGTTTTTTAATCAGAATCAGTGTATAACCTGGGCAAAGCTGTTTACAACCAGCCTTTTTAATTGCACACAATTTATTTTTCATACAGTATGGTGCAGAAAATAAAGTATGTTTGGGGTTTTTCTTAATGGAATAGAAAGATGCACTCTAGATCTAGTATTAAACTTTCTAGTAGTCAGTTCCTTGTTGTAATTCTCAAAGAAACTAGGGTATTGTCAAATAACTCATGGAAACAAAAAAAATGAAACATTTTTCCAGTAGCCTATTTTTACTTTCCTCCCATGACTCAGGGTAGGAAGGGTTGTACTCTGTGGGTTTTTTTTTTCTGTTTGGAAATCTGAAAAAGGGCGTATTCTGTCTGTTTGTCCACCTTTGAGTCCATACCAAGTTCCCCTTCTCCCAAAGTTTATTCCTTTATCCCTCCTGTGCTCTGTGACTGAGAAGGGCTAAAACTGATGTGAGCTGCAGCACACAATGGCTGAAGGGACCATTTTTGTCAGTAATTGCCTGACTTGAAATAAGTGTGTAAGGTTCTATTCAGTAAAACTGCGGCCTTGTAACTGAACTGGATGTACTAGAATATTTGTTTAATAATGTATCTGATAAATTAAAAGCAATGTGTTGTGGCTGCCAGACCTGATCCATAATTAAAATTTTGAATAAAATCTTTAGCAAAAACTAAGTTAAGTCACCATTTTCATTTAGATTTGCATTTAGAACTGTGAGAAACTGTCATTTTAAATTTTATCTGCTGTTTTAAATTTTATATATTTTAAATATTTTCTCATATGAACCTGCCATTTTTAATTTTATATATTTTAAATATCTCCTCATATGATTGAATTTAAGGGTATTAGGCAGTGATGACTATCTGAGCTCTTTTCTTTCCTTATTTACAGTGTAGATTAGCAGTTTCAGTGCTTTGCAGTTATGAAGAATGCCTACCAAGTGTTAGACAAAATATTTACACAACTGTAAGCTTTCTGCATTCCAAGAGATTCTAGATCTTGTACACCAAAGTCACTAACAATTCACTATATTATTTTCAAAATATATCCTCTAGTGGATGATTGTGCATGGCCATCCTGCAATTTAACATGGGCTAAAAGAATGTTATGTGTTTATTTCTAAAACATTAAAGAAGTCTGCATTGTGCTCATTGACATTTGAAGTTCAGTGTGGTTTTGACAATTTGACATTTTCAACCTGTGAAGTTTATGCAGATAATAGTGTGCTTACCTAGGAGGGGCTAATCATCACTTTGTCTGCTTACACAATAAAATCCTTTGCTTCCTTCTTGTTTTCTTCTGTGCTGCTGTGGGAAGTTAATACTAGAGTCAGGAGAGGAGAGACAGGGACATTCTGTTTATTGGAATAGGATGAAATCAGTACAGTTCTTCACCTCTGGAATTGCCCAGATTTCATTCTGTGGTGGCTATATGAATCACTTGAATGCTTCAGGATGAAATAAGTTAACTTTCAGACTGTATTTTCAGTTTTTCCTCTTATTCTGTTCAGTGTTAAATACTGGCACCTTATTAATTCCATTATTTCTTACTTTTTGAGGAGACACACAGCTCTAAGGTCCTGACATTCTCTGTCTGAAATACTGCTTCAACATTTTCAGAGCCATTTTATCTCTTTTCTTTCTCTGCTTAGTTTTTCTTTACATGCAGATAGTCACAGGGCCTGCCTACCGTGCAGGGTTCTCCCTTGTAGAGTTACATCACTGCCTGTGACCCAGCAAAGCCAACGTGCCGGATCCCAGCTCGGCCCTTCTGCTGGGATTTGCGGTCAGATGACACATCCCTGGGATCGCCTCTGCAGTGCCCTCGGCTCACTGGCTCCTCTGTGGTCTTGCCGATTCCTTGGGTCCCTGCAGGCAACCACAGCCAGTTCATTATGTGCTGCTTCGTGCTCCTGGTTCCTTCACAGGCTCTGGAGAATCCATGGTGAAATTCTAGATGAGGCACAGGATTCCTTTGTTTAAAGCTTAATGCTTCTTAGCACTTTGGAATGCTCTCAACCAAGTGAAAACTGTTTCATAATGACAAGCTTCTAAATACTCAGAGAAGTACAGTACTTCTCTCCAGATGATTACTGCTTGGGCCCTTTCAAGCAGCAACATTTCTTGGTCTAAAAATACTAATTCAAACTAACACAGTTTTTTAGCAGTGGAGGTGGGATTTGTACTAAACTACTCTAAACTGCAATGTATGGTTATGCCATATTGTGAACTCTTTCTGTCAGAAACTAAATGCCCTAGAGTAGTCTTGTAAAAAGGAAATGAGCAGATGGGTTTTTACTGAGGAACAGATACGAGGCTTTCATTGAGTTGCAGTTTAGAACACTTCTGCTCCTGTCAGTAGAAAAGAGGTACTTCAGTTTAGATCTTGCTTTTCATCCAATACTTCTGACAGCCTGGGATGAAAAAGCCTTTCTTAGCTCTTCCAAGGTTTGTTAGATTTTTTTTGTTGCAGCCTTAAAATGCTGGTTTCTATGTGGTATTTGGAAAGCACTGGTCTGAAGTCATCTGTGATTGGTGAGACTTTCTTACTTCCAAGCAGCCTTATTTTTTTAATATGCCAGCTCCATGTCACATAGCTCTGAATTCACTATTCTTAACTGATTTGTTTGGTTGGTTTTTTTACATTTTTTAAAAAACATTGAGGAATTCTTAATTCTCAACTAAGTAATTCTTTCTGTTTCAGGCACATGGACTCCATTTAATCCAGCAACAGTCAGGTCAATTCTTGGTGAGTGTAGTTGTGTGACGTGACATAGTCCTAAGATAAGTTTTGTGATCTGTTCAGCTGATTGATTGTGAGCTCTCAATTGTTACACTGGTTTTTTTTTTTCTCTGAGTGCCCAGCAGTAGTAAGTAAAATTATTTTCCCTTTTGATTAACAGTGGAATGCCCTTTGCGTATACACATGTGCACTTGTCAAAGTAGCCTGAGAAAATGTTACTGCAAAATTGATTAGATAATAAATGTAATTTATGCATGAGATGATTGTTATCTTAAATTTTCTAAACAGGTAGTATATAAATTATCTTGGGAAGTATTTCCTATCTTGAATTTAAGCCCATGTTTTACTCCAAAAATACCAAACAGGAGCTTTACAATGCTTGAATTCTGTTAGTGTCTAAACTAATTGCCAGTAATGTGGAAGGTGATGGTGGTGGAACAGAAGGATGAAGATTCAAGCACAATAAATCAAATATTTTCTGTCACACAGTTCATAAATCCAAGGACTACATTTTTAGCTTTGTTTTCAGTAAGTGTTCAGCAGCAGTCTGAGTTCTATCACTGGGTGACATGTTTATTTTATAAAGATAACAGTATCAGTAAGTCAAATGCAGATGAATATCCCAGCACTCTTGGAAATTATATAAGATTTTTTTAATGTATCCTTAGAAAAGAATAGTCCACCCCTCTGCCCATTCTAGATGATCAATCAAGCCCTCAGTATTTTTAAACTGAAAATAAAAAACTAGGAAAAATAAACATTCTATGATTTATTCTGGTATTTTTATCTTGCTTTATCATTTTTTTCCTTCAGTGGATGACTGCTTGATTTTTCTTGGCAGAACTTTCCGAATTACCACTTGCATTTTAGCAGTTTCTTTTCTCTCTTCAGTACCTTCCACAGAGCACTCTTGCTATCTACTTAAAGTCCTTGCTGAGGAGTAGTATGACTAAGGTTTTATGTGTTTCTTACTTTTTATTTCAGGCATGTTTGACAGAGAAAACAAAGGAGGTGTGAACTTCAATGAATTCACAGGAGTCTGGAAATACATCACAGACTGGCAGAATGTCTTTCGAACGTATGACAGAGACAATTCTGGAATGATTGACAAAAATGAACTAAAGCAAGCACTAACAGGTTTTGGTAATTCATTAGTAATTACAGTTTTTATGACTGGGTTATGTCATAGAATGAGCTGCTTACTGGTACTGTTGCAGAGCTGTACTGCTCTGACAAATGTGACTAAAAATGAGGCAGGTGAAGGGCAGCTTTCCTTTTAGGTATAAGGTACCTTTTAACGACGTCCATTGCAAGAAGCACGTTTTTTAAAGCTCGTTCCTTAAATAGAGAAAAAGGAAAACATTCCACACATGTCCTGACACATCCAGTTCCAGTCTCCTCTGTGACATGCTCTGAGAGGGTTACCAATGCTTCAGGCGAAGTCTGAACTTACAGGATACTTGACAGAACTTGCCACTTTTTAAAACAAGGCAAGCTGTTCATGCTGTGAGAGCATTCTGGTGGCTAAGGAACTTCCATTCCAGTCACTTCACCTGTAAAGACTTGAACTGCAGCCCTAAACCATTCCCTCAATCAAAGAGTCACCTTAATCTGTAATTATATTTACTGTGACTCTGTATATAATTATTATTGAGCATGGGTTTTATTGCATGCATTTTAGTGTAACAGAGATATTTACAAAAAAAAAAATCTTTGTAACTCCTTACTGTTTTCTGGTTTTGTTACACATACCTGCTAAATAACCTTGTTCTTTTTATAGAAGGACTGCAGTAATTGAAACCTTCTAAAGTATTTCTCTTTTTCCAAGGTTACCGACTGTCTGATCAATTCTATGATATCCTTATTCGGAAATTTGACAGACAAGGAAAAGGACAAGTTGCTTTTGATGATTTTATTCAGTGCTGTGTTGTTCTACAGGTAAGAAAGGAGATGTACTTTGATGTCAATTGAAAAAAAATTACATTTTCTTAAGCTTTTATAGTTCTCACTGTAACAGTAGATCTAGAACTTGCTTTTATTTATAGTAAGCCATTTGAACTAAGTATATGCTAAGTGCTAGAAACATCTTTGTGTATTGGTCTTCATTAGTAATTCCTTTGGGTCTCAAGTAAATTTGATACAATGGGTGAGGGACAGAAGAGTGTAAAATAGTATAAATGTCTTGACAGTGTCTGTTAGTTTAATAGACTTCAGAGGTGATCCTGCAGGGGCAATGGTAAAAATACACAAAAAGCCTTCCAGTCTTTTGGTAACACAGAGAGTGAGAGAAAGAGAGAGAACATGGAGGGAAAGGAGTTCCCTGTAAAAGTAGCATCTCTGTTATTTAGACACATTGGTCGCCTTTGCATTCATTTGTAATATAAAGCAATTATGGAACTCTGCTAAAAAGGTCTTTGAAATGGAGTATCACTCAGCTGATGTTAATGAATCTGTGCTGGCAGTTGTTCTGGTCCTTTGTCTATACTGCCTGGCATGTCTGGGGTTATACAGAGACAGCTCAGATAGCAATGGCACACAAAGCCTATTTGCCTAGAAGGTGAGATATGCACAGGGTATGTATTGGGATTCTGTTTCCAGATGACTCAAACATTGCATTGTTTTTCCCCCCACTTTCAAGCCAGTTATAAAAAGTTGTCTGGTCTGTAAAGAAGGGCCTAGGTAGCCCTAGGTATTACTATTACAGTGAGCTATCTTTATATATAAGACTGTAAAATGGCTACAGAGGGGATGAACAGAAAGGGTTCATAAAGCTGTAGAAGTCCAGGTGGTAAGGGGAGCATGTGGCAGTCTGAACCTTCCCCTAGAACAAAAATGTCAATTATTTTTTCTCTCTCCTCCTCAGAGGCTGACTGATGTGTTCCGACGATACGACACTGACCAGGATGGCTGGATTCAGGTGTCCTATGAGCAGTATCTTTCCATGGTCTTCAGCATCGTATGACACCAGGAACCAGGAATCGCACACTGGCATTACACAGACTGGAGTTGCCAAAACATCCTCTACTGAATATTATTTTATGTATTATAATGGATGTAACATCACATTCTTAAATTCTGTAGGCTGGTAATCACTATCAGAATCTGTACTTGGGTTGGTTTTTATTTTGTATTATTGTATGATATGACCATGTCTGCTTACTGTAGTACAGAAAGCACAGAATCCAGATTTAACCAGTACAATGTACATTACCTCTTACACATATCCTGCATGGGAAAAATGACTCTTTAGCAATGCCAAATTAAAATTATGCTTGTTAGTTTATAACAGCTGAAAGCCAGAAGTTGCACAACATGTTTTGCATGTGCCTTACTTTTATAAGAGTTAAATGTATTAATTTTTAAATACAGAATTTAAAATTAAGTAAAAATACCAGGTCAGTTTTCAGTGTATTTCATTTTTGTACAGCTTTAAGGGGATGGTGATTTTATTTCTGTATTCTCATATTCTATGATTCAGGGATCTCTCCACTTGGATGGCCTTTTTTTATTTTATTTTATTTTCTAGCTGCCTCCTTCTTTCAGGGTATCCTTGGGATGGCTTCAAATACAACTTCTTCACACCTGTGAAGCAGGTCATACTATGTCTCCCTTGATAAGTTCCCCACAAAAATGAACTCTGACTCTCAATATGCTCCCTTTGGTTAGTTGTCTCATTTGAAATCAGAAGTCTTCCTTTTGGTGCTGAAGCACTTATTTGACGTGGCCTTGAACTGACATTCTCGTAACTTTACCCTACATCTCGCCATTTACAGCTAATGAGAGAGAGTGGAAAAAAGCAAGACAAGTAATGACTGATTCCTGTCACACACCATCTTTTGCAGTAACGCTGAAGAAACAACTTGGAGGAAGCAAAGACAACCAAAAGTCAGAGTTACAAATGTTACTTCCAAGTGCCCCTGAGATTGGCTCAGATGGTCAGAGAATGGTACAAATAACACCAAGGTCACACATTCAATCTCTGTATGGTCCATTCACTGAAGAGCTGGACTTAGTGATCCTTGTGGACTCTTTCCAACTCAGGTGATTCTGTGTCTCACCCAGAGTAGAGTGTCTGGTGTCAGAGTGAAGGCAGCAAAGTGGCAACTGTGCAACTGTTATCAAACATCTGTCATGCAGAGAAGCTGCTACTACTTGTCAAGTGATACTCAGACCCTTAGTGACAACTCAGCAACACTCCCAACACTCTTCTGGTCTCAGGTATGTGGGGGAAAACCAATGGCCCCCAGACCATAAGCACACTGAAACAAGAAGATCTTCCAAAGCATTCTGGGTGTACTCACCCAAAAGGCAAGGAATTGGTTTTGGGTGAGGAGGGAGATTAGGAGTAATGACCAGTGTCAGAAACCACCTCACCCATCAGCTGTTAAAGTTACTTACATTGAAGAAAACAAGGGAAAAAGACTTCCACCAGTTGCTCTTTGAACCTTCCTTCCTTGGAAGGCTGAGATAATAACTATATATGCTCTCTCCAGAAACAAACCAGAAGAGCCCCAAATTTCAGGGTTCAAAAGAGCTCCCCTGTTTCTTTCCACTAAGGAATTTGTTCCTTTGGATCATACACCCACATAAAATCCAGTAATTCTGGGAAGTCGTTTGAGGAGTAAGTCCAAGGTACAAACTAAAAAGCTGGAATCTTGGAAACTTCCCAAGTTGTCTCCCCTGAAATATGTCTCCATGTCCAGCTGGCCTTGTTGTATTTCAGTGCCCTTGGTGCAGAACAGCTGACTCCAGCACTTCCTAAAGGAGCATCACTGATGCAGAGAACCATCAAGGTGGCTCTGGATTGGAACAACTCTTGTCCCACTGGGAAACACCCTTCTAAAGGTGTGAAGGCAGGTACACCGCAGACCAAGAAACTGACTAAAAGTAGACCATTTATCCCCAGTCCAAGGTATGTTCCAGTCTGGATTTTTGTCACTGGCTTTTTAAGGAAATTGGAAATTTGCTCCAAGGGCTCAGGTGCATTCTGAGAACTACTGCCTCCATGCCAAGGCCTGTGATGTAGCTGCAGTGGTGCTGACAGGTACCAGGCATCTGGTGCTGCTCTGCAGGCTGTCAGGACCTACTTTGTGAGGTGGTTTCTTGAAGGACTGGAGTATAGACAGAGTTCTGCTCCAATTCTATACTACATAGGAGCAAGATATGGTAAAGGGTTTTCTTGGAAGTGAGAAGTACTCAGCACTCTGCAGTTCAGGAAAGCTTTAGTAAATCAATGCTGTCTTAATTTGGTAACTACTCCATTTCCAAATGCAAGAAACTGTTTCCCCAGTGCAGGACTCCGCACAACAACAAAGGAGGGACAATAACTGTTGCCCAGAAGGAAAAATTACAGAGCATGTAGATGGAAAGAGCATCTTATTTGGGTGGAGGTCATCCAGCTACTGTATGCCACTGGCATATACAGTGATGGCAGTAAAGTCCAAAAGGGAGTGAGAAATGGGGAAAAGAGTTCTCTGCATCATCCTCAAATGAAAAGGTCTTAACTTGAATTGACAGAGTTGCAGCAGTAATATTTTCTAGCAACATTTTTTTCTACAGTTTCAGAATTTTAGTGGCACTACACTTTCTGTGAGAAAAAAAACCACTATGCTAGTAACATTTGTGTAAATAACTTCTGGTAATTTTTAAATGTAGATATAATAACTAATCAATCCTACAGACTTGTAAATCAAACCTCTGGCAGACACCTGTGGTAGAAAAAAACTATTTTCCCTTTTAAGTAAGAAAGCTGACTATGTAATTCAGTGCATGGAAGTGTATGGCACAACTACGCAGTGTGTGACATTATAAACCACTCCAACACTTCAGTAAGTATGAGCAGTGAACAGGAACAAAGAAGGAAAGTGGATCTTCTCAGATGCAGAAACAAAATAGGGACAGAAGGAAAATTTTAGGGAATTGAGTTTACATGATCAATAATAAATTATTTTAAGTTGAGTTTTTATTATAATTTACATAACAAGATCCAAAATGCTTTATGATAGCTTGTGAAGACTAACCCCACTTCAGCACAAGTATTTAATGCACAGAGACACAGTTCCAGCATGGGTGAGAAGAAAAATGATAGTCCACAATGCAGCAGTGAAAAGGAAAACAGACACTCAGGAGTAAACTGTCTCACTTTACTTTCTTTTCTTCAGCTCCATGTAAGCTGGTTTTAATTACATAGAGCAGATATCTAAAGCCAGGCATTCATGAGCATGTGGCCCTGATACATCTCATGAACTGGTTAAGTACTACTCAGTTATTAGAACATTTTGGGGTTTTTTTCTGTTATTTTATCTGCTTGCCTTATGGCTTCTACTATTTCTTAATGTGCTTTTGCCAGTAGAAAGAATCAAGAATTTTTATTTTAGCATGGGTCCATCCACCAAATGAGGTTTTAGGATAATTTATAATTATTTCACTTTGAACAACATGATTAAAAAAATCTGCATATATTTCACACCATTTATTACTCTGCAAATTGAAACTGATATGCCCCATTACATACCAGTCCTCTAGTACAGATTACATTTTCCTCATATAGTATCACATTAAGATAGAGAATACCTATGCTGTGACATTCTCCTTTCTTTGTCTAAACAGAAATGTAGTGTATCAATTTCTAAAAATATGCTAATTATAAAGCCCCATATTAATGGAACTGGCCTTACATTTGTGTGACAAAAAGTAAACCTGTATTTTCAATTAATATTCTTCCTATGTAGGTAGCATAAAAGTAAACCTTTCTTTCTCTTCTGAATTGAGAAGGGTATTAAAAGGATCATTAGCTTTTTGCTGACAGAGTAATTTTAACGTATTTTCAAAAAATAACAAAAGATCTTTTTTCTGAAATATACTAAGATATAACAAATACATTACAAAAAGCCTAAACAAAATAGTATGTTCACCCATTATGTGCAAGTTCATGTTCCAGCTATTTTTCACATGTTGAAAACTTAAATCCTACCTCCCTTTACCTCTCCCAAGCCAGTCAAACACAGAGTTAAATGCAGTCTCTTTCCTGAATACCAAGTGATGGAGATTCTCAAATCTCTTCATCTGTTTCCAGTTCAGCTGTTGTTGCTCCTTAATCTTTCTCTCTAGCTTCTATTAGCACATTGACGAATGTCTTAATATTTACTTCTGGAAAGAGGAGATAAAAACATTTAGAGTTACTTCTATCTCATAATATTTCCATAATACAACACAGAGAATGTGAAAATGAAAGTTTTACTGTTAAGCAGCTACCTAATTAACTAATTCTAGTACCAGAAGCAGTTTGCATTTGTCCAAACTCATGCCCAATGACAGCTATCCAGTAGCATATGCCCACTTCTCTTTAAATCCCTCTCATAATCTATTTCCAAAGGAGAAACTCTCATTTTTAATAGTATATCACTATTCTCAACATTAATGACTATTTCTACAGTAACTGGATAAAGGAAATTGACACTTAATGAACCAGCTCTCTGATAACATTTCTCTTGTTAGCCCAGTGGGTTTTGATTCATTTGGATTATCCATTATAATGCCATCCAGGTTTGGTTTTGAATACATTCCAATATTTTTTTCTTTATGCCAATACATTCCCCTCCTATCATTGCAAACCTACCAGTGCAACTCATGATACAAACTGCTAGTTCGAAAGATGACCTAGGACAAACCTTTCAATTCAGGAAACTTTTGCACTATCAAAATCTCCTCCCACTCACTGCTCCATCTAGTTGCCAAGAGGCACAGTGTCCTCAGAGAGGCAACAATGCCTTTCTTCAGCTGATACAGATGTGAGCAAAATGAGCTCAACTCCCTGAACAGCTCATCCTATCTCTGCAACCTGCAATCTCCTGCTTATGTTACAGCAACCACGCTGATGTAACTCATTTCACATGATGGAAATTAACCACCACCTTACTTTGAAGTGCTGGATAATATGGAGCCAGCTGTTTGAGCATCCTGGTCATTTTAGGTACATCCTTTCCTAGTAGTCTGTTCACAGTGTTGGGAGCAAGACCAGCATCGACTCCATCAAACATCTCTTCTGAGCTTCTGAACTGCTGGTGATCTTGGTACGAACCACTGCCAGAAAATGAGTCCTGATGTGAACTCCAGTCTCTCTGGTAGACTGATTTCTGATACCTGAATCCTTGACACCTAGATTCCCGCTTCCAGCTGGAGTCCTTGTTCCACCTATAGCCCTCTGTCCACCTAGTGTCCTGGTGCCACTTGGAGCCACCTCTTCCTGAAACAGCAGAATTTGCAGAAGATGTACAAGTATTCACAGACTCATAATTCTTGTAAGAGGAATAGTTTTGTGAAGTATAGTTTGTAAAGAATCTTCTAGATGAAGTATATGAGGCAGAAGAATTGGGATAGGATAATTCTTGGTCACTTATATGCCTCGCTTTGGTACACACTTGCTGATTCCTCCATTTTGTATTTTCTCTGTCAAATGAGAGTCTGTTATCACAGAGCTCACTTCCTTGCACATCACTGGATATGTATTCTGTGGAGTACTCCTTCACTGGGCTGGTCTGGTATGAAGTGGCCCCAGCAGTCGAATTCATGCACGGCATGGAGTTTCTGAGCTGTCTCAGCCATTCGCTGACACCACTGGCAGGAGTATCAGGCTCAGCAGCAGGAGGGTCCCTGAGCAGGGACATACTTGCAAAGTTGTCGGATCTCAGATGGCAGGAGGATGATCCATTATCTGCTTGGTAACTGTTTGAGTGAGCAGGAACAAAAGAAGCACCTTCAGAACATTCTTCATGCTGAGACAAAAAACCTTGATTCCAGTCAGAACTTCCTGAATAAATAAAGGGCACTTAAAGTTAGCAAAATATTAAAATACCAGCTGCAAACACAACTACTTTGAGATTTTATGATGTGTACTTCTGTTCTTTTCCCATTTCCTGCCTTTACATCTTACCTGAGTTTGGCATCCTTTCACCCAAAAATTCTAATAGTAAATAGATCAAGAAGGGTTACTGCTTGAATTTCCATAACCTTAACTGCCATAGCACTGTTCAGTGAGATAGGAATGTTTTCAGACAATTAAATCATTAAAGCTCCAGAAAATTATATCCTGAACTGACTCAGAGGGCAAAGACACACAGCACACCAGCTAAGAAGCACTATGGCTGGCCATAAAAGTAAATTTTCACAATCTGTGCAGGCTCCAGAGTAAACAAATTAGTAGAAAAAAAAAATCTGAGTTACCTTTGTATTCTGCATCTGGCCCATAGTGTTCTGGGATGCTTTCCATTTCTGGAAATTCATCTTGAGGTACTGACATCAGTGGGCCTGAACTGTTGGTGTGATTATCCTAGGTAAAGCAAAAGGTCAGAATGTCTGTTTGTGAATGCAAGAATTTAAGAACTTTACAAATTCTAAAAAGCAACAGATTTCCCATAGAAAGTTAGCAAAGTACAATTTTAGGTGATAACAAAGTCCATATGAGGGGTGTGTTGTTATCACATTACACCACTATTTTTGAGGGTTATTTGGCAGAGATATGTGTCTGGAGAACAGAAGGAGGTCTCTGGTGAAGACAATGTCTCCTGTTTCAAATTTATTGCCTCGTCTCTCTTATCATCACCTGGCTAAAACATAAAACTGCTGCATATCTCTATCTGGGAAATGCAGAATGGAAGGCCCAGCTGAGAGATTAGGCAACAGAAACAATATTTAACTGGTGTTGTTGGCAGCATTTGCACAGAGACAGTTACTGTAGTTCAACTGACACGGAACATAAAATTGAGAAAACAGTCTGAAACAGCTTTCAGAAAAAAACACATCCTGAATTTTGTGAACCAGTAGCTGCCAGACTGATGAATCATTTTTTTCACAGATTCTGGTATTTCTTCAGATTCCTTTTTCCACTGGTAGTCAACCTCTTTGCAAAGATGCTATGGAGGTTTGTAAGGACCAACAGATAGTCGAGAACATCTTACCTACCTTAATCTTAACAGATTAAAACTCTCAACTGAAAGCAAAGCTACAAGTTACAAGAAAGACAGGCTTACCCAAAGGCCCACAAAAGAAAAAAGTGGCACATTTGGGTGGCACTTAAAAGCCTCACTGATCTTAGAACAAAAGCAAAGAACCAAGGGACCACCACAAAAAGGATGACAACCTGTCATCAAGAAGCAAAATAGTGCCCAGAACAGAACACACACATAAAAAAAAAGCCAAAACAGACACATGATGATGGAATACTAAGAGAAATGTGCTATGTAATTAATATCTTTGTTACTTGAAATTGTAAAAAAAGAAAATTGAAGTACATTTAACTGGAGGTTTTGACCCATGCCTGAACTGTTACAGGTTGGCAGGGTGTTAACACAGTGAGTTTAACCACTCTTTTCCTCCCAATGGTAAAACAATTCTGGACAAGATTAAGTTACTTACTGCTGCTTTCTTTTCACAAAAGGCCTTCAAAGCCTCCATGAGTTCCTGTGTAATGCGAACAACAAGTGTTGCTTCTGAGTCTGAGGTGATGTGAAAACTCTCCTGTCGAAAACACATGGTTAGAACTGGTCATTAGGATGCCAAAGGGTCAAATACACAAACAGATCCAAGTTATACTTCGATTTTTGCATAACCAAATTTATACTATTGGTTAACATATGGCATGTATGATAAATATATACTAAAATATAAAAAAATAAAATTGGGAGCATAATTATGGCCTGATAAAAGGTAAAACATAAACCGGGATTTCTGTGCCACACCTCTACTGTCAAGTCCATAAACATTTTGTTGCAGACAGAGAAGGGCACAAGTCCTAAATTTATATTATCTGTGTAGAAAATGGAATAAAAAATAAGCTTCAGGCTGATTACTAAGTAAATGAATTTATAAGTGGTTACAGTAAGTTAAAAGAATATAGGCAGTGTTTTTTAAGGAATAGCTGTGATTCCTGTACATAAAAGTCAATTAACTACCAAGTTTTCTTGTAGTTTACTGATTAGCCCTTAGATTTGCTTTTTCTCTCTCTCCTTCTGAAGTCACAAGTAACCATAGTGTGGAAGATATGAAGCACACATTTCAAAACATTCTATTTCTGATTTTGGTGTATAAACACAATTCAAATTCAAATGAAATTTTCCAATTGCCTTAGTACAGAACATGACTTTCACACAGTAAAACAATGAACACAAATGGTCAGGAATTTTCATAAATCCAAAAGACAAACCAAGGCTTACTATGCCACTGTCAACAGAACTGATAAAACTTCCCCAATCACTCCAAGACCAGCAATTGTGCTCTCTCTGGCAGCCAGACCAGAGTGGCTCGTCTTGCTCAGCATTATCAACAATCCCATTAGACATGGGTAGCCAGCAGCACTTGAGCACCATCAGTGCTGCTAATTAACACTGCTTCTCAGGGTGGCTCCTCAGCAAAGGGGAGAGTCATCCACAGAACAGGCCAAGAGCTCACACTTAATCCAGCCAATTGCTCTGAGCTAAGCTACAGCTGCACTAAGTTTTGAGAGCAGAGTCCACTAAAATAGAAATTAATCTTGCAGTCAAATGAGTTTGATCAGTGATCAGAGGCTCCTTCAAACAATATTCACTGCATCATACTGGTGAAACATCACAACTCTCATCACAATTATTTTACATACATACCAAGAACTCCAGAGCTTTCTGTTTCCGAACAGGATCGTTCTGTGGGATTGTAGAATAGGGAAAAAATTTAAAAGACTGAATTTTACAGCAGTTGTTACATCATCTTGTACAGAATGAGACATTTTAATCTTTTATCCAACAACAAAAGTCAGCATAAAGAAAAGATATAACTTTAGGTCAGAGCCATAAACATGTAACCTTAGATGCTCAGTATCAGTTTGGTAGTTGTTGCAACTGGAATGGCTGCTAGTAAAGCCCAGGGTAAGGAAGCAAAAAAGGCCTTTGCATAATATCCACAGATGTTTTAATTCAGCTGCCCAGTTAGATGTTCAGAGTCCCAAGCACACTCATGGGGAGACTCCCGGTTTCTCTCTCCCAAGGGGCAGGGGGTGACCCTGGTCTCAGGGCAGTACAAAGATCAGAGCCAATTGGGAAATAGAGAGGGAGTGGCTCAGGGACAGGGGAAGGAGACAATGGGGTCTAACAGCTTTTTGAGGGAAGCTTCTTGTGTTTCCCTAACCTAGGGGATACCCCCCAGGGTCTCCACAGGTAGCAGCTACACAAACACAACTGCTTTCCTTCCAATACCTGGAAGAACACATTTCACATCTAAGCCACACACCTACAGGAGCTATCTTTCCACACACCTACAGAAGCTATCTTTCCCAGCCTTTCCTAACTCAGGAGCAAAATCATGCTTAAAAAAGTCAAGTGCTCAGCTGCATTTAGCATAGAACCTGACCAGCCTGAGGCCCACACAACCAACTCTGCCACTAAGATAAAAACAAGGCACTTCTCAGTGCTTGTCTCCAGAGCTAATCAGGACAGATACTTCAGTGATCATTTTGAATTTCACCTCTGAGTTAGAAAAAAGGATTGTAAATCTGTAGATATATCTCAAGATTTAAACCAAACTTTCAGTATAGAATAGTCTTGAACTGAAGAGGAACAAAACAGGGAAGGGGAGACTGCAGCACAGGCTGGGAGACCTGGCCTGGACACACTGTCTCTGAGACTCAGTGGCTCTGAACAGGATTTATGAGAGCTAAGGTGAATGTACTGTATTCTCTTCCCCTCTGCTGTGATGAACTCAAAATACTGACTCATTAGATCAATTGCTTCTGCAACAATATCAATACTAAATGAAGCCAAAGGATAAACGTTTTCCAGAAAAATTAGAAACAAGCATAAAGAAACTGCTACAACATGAGACACTTGTGGGTATGTGAACACTTGTGTGGAGTTACTGATTCTACATACCTCATGCTTATAATCATCTTCCCACCTTAAAAGAAAGAAATTACAGTATTAAGATGCATTCTAAAAATCACTAAAACATTAAGTTTACTCAAAATATTTCAGGTTCCAAATTTTTATCACTTACCAATACTGGCTATCTTTCTCTAAGAAATAACAGTGTTTTAAATATGCTGTAAAGTCCTTATTCTGACTGACTCTCAAAGAGGCCAGTAGTGCAGAAGAACTTGTTTACAAATCAGCTAAAGGAGATGACTAAAATAATGGTGAGTTGGGTTTTTTCTTCCTATATAAACAGCTTTTTATAAAACTTAATCAGCCAATGATATCCCACATAGAATGGAAGCAGCTTGCAATTTCAATTGCAATTATTTTTTGAATGCAGTATTTTGAAAGCTATAGCTGCTATTTCCTCACAGACAAAAAGGAACAATTTACAGGAGAGGAGTAATTACAGTGGAAAGACAACATAAAATGTTTTCCCATATGATATTTGCTACAGAAAAATAGATTTAAAAATCTCTTTTGATTCTCCTGTGCAGATAGTACTCTCACCTTGCTTTCTTCTTCAATGGGGCTAGAAAATGAGAAAAAGAATTATTAGCAACATCACAAAGTTTGCACTGTATTACTGCAACAGAAGCATTACACAAAGAGAACAGCTACTGGCCATGAAGTAGCTGCAGTTTCTGTAAAGAGCAGGATTCAGAAGCAAATGGCATGTTTAGAAACCAGCAAGCATCCTTACTGAAAAGTCTGTGGGAGACCTGTGTCCTAAAGGCTTTGCAGGGTACCTACAGCATCTATGTTCAGGCACCTGAATCCCACACAAGAAGGCTGTATGGAATAAACTGAGGTGGGCCTGTCCCCTCCATGAAAAAAAGGTACAAGGTCTGCATGTGGGTTTTTTTTCCACCCTAACAGCTGTACCTACAATAGCTAAATTTCCAACAAGAAGTTATAGGGGTTAGAATGTCTGATCATCTCATCTCTATAAGTGTATAAGCATGAGGAGGGAGGGAAGGAAAGCTCAGCAAAACAAGGCAGTCTAAAACAGTAACTATGCTTCAGAGAACCAGCTACTGCATGGCACATAACTTCTTTCTTAATCATTGTGTTCCAGGATATGCAACAGGACATTAATAGTTCTCTGGACAAGTGACATCTTTGGCCCAAGACAAGGCCAAAAGACGTGTGTTGCCATGTTATCCAGTTCCCATTAGCACAGTTAACTCATGCTGATGAAGCTGTTAATGTCCATTTAGTCACTTGCACACTCATACCTGTGTACTAGGGGCCTTTCTTAATTATATCCCCAAACTCATTCTCACTGTCAGAAGAGAGTTTTGACATTTGCCAACAAGATCTAGTCTGAAGTTACTTACTGCTGCTAACCCAGTAACCATGATTTTCTTCTAAATAACCAGAGGGGTTTTTTTTTGGAATTCACTTGATGATGACCTTATCACCTAACCAGAGCAAACCTTTATATTGAAAGACACAACACTTTTGCAGGTAACTTCCCTCTTGTCCATTTTTTCAGCGTTCATATCCTGTTGGACAGGATATGATCTGTGTGGGATCACTCTTTTTGATGTTCCAGATTGATATTTAACCATGTCTTCCACTTCTACAGAAGTCTGCTGACTTGACTGATGTCAGTTTACTCTGAACTGAGAATTATTCAGCTAATTACCAGGGTGACATTCCCTCTTCTTTACAAGAGACACAGAAATCAAAAAGATTTCTGCCACCTTGTTTTGCAGACCAACATTCCAAAGTACAAGCCACAGAAGCCACCAATGATCAATAAAAAGAAGGAAAAAAAAAAGAAAAAAAAATGCACTACCTCTGGTAGGCTCCTACAGCAGGATTCACGCTGACAAGTTCTGTTGATCTATGCAACCTTCACCCACTTCAATCAAACCCACCTTCCTTCTGATATTAACATTAGGGTCAAAAGGTAGCAAGGAGGTATTCCTCCAGACTGACATCATCAAGTATCAATAGCACACCTACAGTAACAAAAGATGTAACTCAGCCATACTGGATGAGGGAAGATGTTGGGTTTATGTTTGTGGGTTTGGTTTCCATCACTTGCTCCAATGGATTTGCTAAAGAATGGTAATTTCCACTTTCACCAGTGATTCAGCATGTTAAGTCTTCTGATGATAGAAATGAGGTGGAGGAGACTTTATCAGCTTATTCAAAGAAAGTCATCAAGTACCACTTTTCCATACCTTTTTACTTTCCTTGATGACCAAATTACTACAGTTATCATAAATAACCCCAGAACCAAGAAGTTAAAAAAAATCTAAGGAAGACTGGAAGCATGGCAATTTCCTTCTTTCATCACTTCAAAATCACAAAAGCCATAAAAATCTCTGAAAACATTCTGTGGTATTACAAGTTGAATGTTTTACATCAGTCAAACTCTTAGAATTCAACTAGTAAGTAATATTAGGCCAAATAGCAATTATATCAAAACTATTATATTCAAAAAATTCACAGACTTACATGAGGTAGCTGGTCTTGTGTAACCTTCCATCTAAAAATATAAAAAGTTTCATATTAGACTTTCTGACTAAAATTTCATAACAACAGTCTCTACTGCAACTGCCTTTAGGAAAGGAACAAGTACTTTTATTTATTAATTAAATTGAATTAAATTAAATTCCTCGCACACAGATAAAGACTCCTGTAAATATAAATACAATTTGAGAAAAAAATTTGCTTACATTTGAGAAAATTTAAGTTGCAAAAATTAAAAATTATTGAAGTTAAAGTTATAAAATTTCCAAATCAATTAATTTAGACTGAACAGTTTTCAATTTAAAACATCTAAAACTTTAAAAATATAAAGCTTTGGCTTTTTTCAGATTAATTTCAATACTACTGTTCTTTTCCCTGGATCTTTCAGGGCAACCTAAAAGTAAGCCTTAGTTCAACTCACTACTACACTTCCTAGCAACACACAGAAAATTTAACAGGCTCTGCCAGCAATACTTTTAAAATTTACTCTATTAAACATAAATGCACTAATAAAAGACACATTAACATTTACTTCTAATTACCTGATACATTTTTAATCCTTCACTCTTCTCTAGTTCTCCTGCTATCCGTCTGAAAAACGAGACTTTGCATTCTCTTACATCTGTTGGTTTTCTCCTCATTTTATCTGGAAATTCTTTGGACTGTAAAAAAAACAGCTTGAAAAGGTTAATATCAAAATTTATCACAATATTAAAAAATTTACACATTTCATCTTCTGGACAAGCTTCTAAAAGAGTTAACATTGATTTGAATATTATGAACTAATTTCTTCTCTGCAACATATCTCATCAAATTTCAATGTTACTAAAGTAGTCTTCAAAACAAAGTATGGTATCCATGCAAAGCTTGCTACCAAAAGGAAACACCCTCTGTACTAAATCCAGCAATACTATGGACATGCTGGGGAATAAAAAAGAATCACATTGTTTTTGGAACCTGAACTTGAAAGCAATCTAAGCACTTAGGAACAGACTTTGGAGCTGAAACAGACAAGCAGCCCTGGCTTTCACTGCCTCAATAGCCCACAGCATCAGAGCTCTTCATGCTGGCCTGACCCAGAGACAGTCAACTATGCAAGTACTGGCCATTTATCATATGGGGGTTTAAACATCAAATGATCTAATTATTTAGAAAAAAAAAATAAAAGGGGAGTATCATAAAGAAATTTTGATCAAAATTCATCAAAATTACTCACAATGTATTCTCTTCTGTGTTTATATCCACTAAGATGTTCTATCATAGGTGCCACCTCTGAATTACACCCACACAGCCTGCATTCGTAACGTGGCTCTCTTCTTCCTTCAAATCTGATTTCAACCACATGTTCTAAACCTGTAAGTGCAAGAGTTACAAATATCTCTATTTTACTACAGACTACTGAAACAAATATATTCTTTTCAATGCTGCTCACCAAATTCAAAATAAATATATGAAATTATTCTATTTTCAGAATTTGACACTCCTTCAGGATCACTTCAACAATTCTTTGGACTTATTACCCAATCAGCTAAATCTATCTCTTTCCAATATCTTATTCTGAAAGGAAATACACCATCTATGGCAGATTTCAAAGCCCACCAATGTTTGGGACATTTTTTCAAGAAACTAGGAGAGAGAATGAGAATAGAAAATGCCCTACAAATGTCTAGATTTAAAAACTGCATTTAAAATACTTAGTCAAACATAATTTGGACAGTATCCGAGTAAAAGCAGATGTAGGAAGGACATTATTCACTTCACAAAACTGAATCTTTCATAATCTGAAAATGTTCCATAAACTTTTAAGAATCACAAGAATGAAAATGGGAATATTCTTCACTTTCCCTAGAAATTACTGAGACAATCCATTTAAAGTATTCAGAAACCTTCAAGTTTGAGGCTTCTTACCTAGCATGAAAAGTTTTATTCTGAAAAGCTTGAACACAATAAATTTAAAAGCAGTTTAAAACAAGTAGGAAAATCCTGCAGCTGTTCCCTTATGTCATAATTTCCAGTACTCTGTATTTGTGATGGGTTGATCCCAGCCAGCAGCCAAGAACCACATAGCTGCTTGCTCATTCACATCCACACCCCTCAGCAGGGTGGGGAGAACACAGGAAGAACAAAAGCAACAAAACTCATGGACTTAAAGACAGTTTAATAAGTTAAGGGAAGAGAGGTAAAAAAACCCCAAAACCAACCAACAAACAAAAATCTATCACTCACTTCCCCACAAGCAGACCAATACCCACCCACAGTCTCTGAACAGCCACCTTGGAAGTTAAACCCTGCTTCCCCACTTTTTTCTTTCTTTACCTCAACTGTGATTATTGAGCATAACATTATGTGGTACAGAATATCCTTTGTTCCAGTTTGGGTCAACTGTCCTGGATGTGCCATCTTCCAGTCTCTTGCCCACCCCCAGCTTATTCAAGGGGTGAGGACCCAGAATAATAAAATAGTCTTGATGCAGGTGCACTGCTCAGCAACAGGAAAAAAACACTGGGGTGTCATTAAAACTGCTTCAGTCACAAATCCAAAATATACAGGCTGCTATGAAGAAATTCAACTCCATCTCAGACCTGCTACAGTATCATATTGATAAATCTTAACTCTGAAAATAAACTATCACCAAATGAACTAAAAGCATTCTTGCAACCCAAGTGTTTTCTATTACAAATGCTGATAGTAAAGTATTATTATTAAAAAGCCTAGCAATGTATTATGTGGAGTAACTACAGGACAATACACTAAACACAGAAATTTTCTACTAATACTAGGAAATTTGCTACTTAGGCCTTCATCAGAGAACCTATTTCTCTAGGCCACCATGACACACTTGGAACACTAAGGCCACTGACAAGCAGCCTTGCTTCTCTCCTAAGGGTTGCCTAACCTAGCAGTTAGAAAGAAAGCATTCAAATCAGTCTCACTACTTCCAGTACAGCCAAGGACAGTGAGGAAAAATATCTCACCAAGTAGACACATCTGTATATCCCACCAAATGGACAGCTACAAAGAACCACAACTGATGACAAGTCACCAGTGGCATGAAGTCCAGTTGGAGGCCAGAAAGTAGCAGTGCACCCCAGGAGTCAGTACTGGGTCCAGTCCTGTTCAGAACCTTCATTAATGATCTGGATGACGATGCAGAGCATAATGTCAGCAAGGCTGATGATGACACATAACTGGGAGGGATGCAGATACACCAGAGGGTTGTGCTGCCATCCAGAGGGACCCTGAGTGGCTGGAGCTGGGCTGACAGGAAGCACAGGCAGATCAACAAGGGGAAGTGCCAAGTCCTGCATCCAGAGAAGAACAAGCCCAGGCACCAGGACATGCTGGGGGCTGGCTAGCCAGGAAGCACAATGGCAGGAAAAGACCTAGTGGACACCAGGCTGAAGATGAGCCAGCAGAGGCTGATGGTATCCTGGGCTGCCCAAGGAGAAGTGCTCACAGCAGGCTCCACTCAGCACCAGTAGGGTCATTCCTGGAGTGCTGTGTCAAGTTCTGGACTGCACAGTACAAGAGACATGGGCATATGAAGGGCCATGAAAATGACAATGGTACTAGAGCATCTCTTCTATGAGAAAAGGCTGAAAAAGCTGGAACTGTTCAGCCTGAAGAGATCTCATCACTGTGTATAAATACTTGAAGTGAGGGTGCAAAGAGGGAGCTGTTTTCAGTGGTGCCCAGTGCCAGGACAGAAGGCAATGGCACAACTGAAGGAGAAGATACTGTCTGAACATCAGGAAACACATTCTGACTGCATGGGTGATTGAGCACTGGAACAATTTCCCTGAGAGATTGTAGTTTTTCACCCTGGAGATTTTCAAAAGCCATCTAGACATGGTCCTAGATAATCTCCTCCGGGCCTTGAGCAGGGGTTAAGATCAGCATACGGCTCTCCCAACCTCAATCATTCTGTGATCTGGAAAAAGCTTCTTTACTTAGATGGCTCTTTCAGGAACAAGTTAACAGTTAAGGAGGCCTTTATAATACCCAGTGCAATAAACTAAAATTAAAATGGTATGAGATAGGTAACTTATTAAATACATTTACAGAAAATGAAACAGTAACTAAAATCCCACCTTTTATTTCAAAACAAAGCCATTTGGTAACAAATGCAAAGGCATACAATTTATAAAACAAAAAAACCATACCAATTAGAGGCTCTTCTCTTCTGGGATCATTCATAAAATCCTTCAGACAGGTGATGTACCCTGTGAATGATCTCTTCACTGAAGTAAAAAATACACATAAAGAGACATTACACATTACATAGTTTACACATAATGTCTATGATCTTAAAGGAGTTTCTAATGGGAGACTTTAACGGTGACAAAATTCATTTGCACTCTGAAATGCATAAGGAAAATAGGCAAGACCTCAGTCCCCCACAGAAAAGTCTAACACTTTCTTTTCTGTAACAATTTTATACAAAAGGATTTAATGTCTTCAAGAAAAGAATCAAATAAGAAAACAAGACCTCTAACACAATTTGGTTTACTGAGGAAAGATACCAAGCTCACACACATAGCATGAGCATGACTGTGTCAGTTCTCATGAAAAAAAGAAAAGCCACCAACCTCCTCCTCCCCTTAAAACCCTAACACTCATACAGCATTCTGAGACTGCCTGTCAAGAATTATGTACTGCCTTAAAGCTAACAAAGAACACAATCTTCACTAATACAGCAAATACTTTTTGAGCTCTGGGCAGCCCAAAGGCTGCACAGACACAGTTGGTATATTCCTGAGCCCGAACTAGCAGTGTTTCAACCAGGGCTCTATCCTGCTCCTCACTGAGTCTTAATAGCCTGGTTTTTGCTCTGCCTAAAATACTTTTAAAGCATTCCTGCTCAGCTTAGAAGACCAGCAGAGTTCGGCCAAATATACCTGCAAAACCATCTCAATAAGACATTAAATGTATTCAAATGTTGGGCATTATAAAAGACTGTGACAAAGTGTTAAAAAATATATCTTCAGTCTGCAAAAAAAAAGTGCAGAAGTAGAACTCATCTACCTAATTACATATAACTGACCAATAAATTACATAAGAGTAATTAACACTGCTAGTTTCTTCAAATCAGAGCAAACAAGTAGAAATACCAAAATCACAGAACTGTTACTGTATTCTTTCCCACTAGGATGTCAAGTTATGGCTACAGAAACCCCAACCACAACTTCACAAGAAGAGGGAATTCCATATTCATTCTTAAATATTCATGATATTAGAAATCTGCCTGTGTGCCATCAAGTCAAACTCCAGAACTGCACACAAAGAAAAACTTCAGTAAGTTGCGTTTAGATGAAAAACAGTGCTACAAAATATCTTGTGGGACACCTCCTGCCACAGCAACAATACGGCCCACTTTCACCAAAAGTTCACAGTCTTCTTAAAATCCTTCTATGCTACAGTTGGGTTTTTTTTTCATCTGAGGTGACATGCAGCAGTAGCACATGACAGAGTCAACACGTAACAAGCTGGTACCACGTAATTCATCTCCACAGACTTTTATCAACACTTAAACGCATGCATTTGTGTGCCTGTGCAGCAGCTCAGTGTGAGCTGGTTATTCCCAAGCTGACAGACAAAAGCATGTGATCTTTTGGACTTAATATGGAAAGATGCACACAGAAAAAATTAATGGTCTTGTAAAGGTAATGGCCATTTTCTTCTTGTTTCCTAACATACAACTAAATACTCTTGTCTTAGTATCGTAACAGCAAACAACCCATGCTGTTCTTAGTTTATATGCTTTGTTTGTCATACTTCACTGTACTCTGAGGATCCTGCAAATTTTTTTATTGAAAACTTCACCAACTAAAAAAATACTAGCTAGATTCACTACGATATTGACGGGTAACCACGAAGACATGGTGGTTATGTCTATGTCTCAAGTTTGAAAGTCTTTCTGTAAATACTTGTAACTTCATATTCTCCTAAGATCTTTTTTTATATAAATTAACCAGTGCACAGAAGAAAAGCAATGGTTCAAATGTCTGGCAGCTTGCATTGCTTCAGACCATAATAAAAACACCTGCTTTAGTCACCATTGACATAAAACACTCATTTCAAGTTGGATCTGAAAAAGGCACCATTTATATCCAGCTACCTGGTCTGAGCGCTCGGTACTTCATCGGAACTTGGATTAGAGCTGAAGAACCTAGGATAAGAGTTTGACAGTCAGTTTAACTTCTTCTAATTTGCTTTTATTAAGTACTTAGTAGATATTTGAAACCTATTACAGAATTGAATAGTTATCTTCATTCTGCAGTTTAATATAGGCTCAGTATTGATAGTTTTCTTTTTTTAACTTCATTGCTGTAAGTCTCCCATTCCACTCCCCTTCTCCATCAACACAAAATACCAAACACACAAATGTTACAGAAACCAGAATATTCAATGCTTATTTGATTTTTAAGTGCTTTTCATATTGGATACTTGTTTTCATTATTTTAAATATTCAGTATCATGTTCAACAATCTATGTTCCACATATCCAACAAAAGCTTCTGGTCTAAACATTCAGAGCCTGATCACAGTCCCAGACACAATAAATATAGTCATTAAACTACATCCTCTTTTACAAAGGGGTGTGTATCTATTCCTAACCACTCACAGCTTCAAAGTGAATGCTAAGGTGTGCACTTACACTCCTTTGGCACTTCTCCCTTGCCCCTCTCTCCCTCAAATCCACAGACACACAAACCACTGTGCTTTAATGACGTTGTCAATATTTCCTAACTCACAACAATCAAGATTAAAATAAGGTGATATATTAATACTCATTTGATGGAAAAAGTGAAAGTTAAATTATTAGTTATTTGCACACATAATTCCTAATTTTGAAGAAAAAACTCTTCTAGTTTGGCAAACACAACCTGTTGCATATATCATTTTTTTTCCTCTTTCTGCATAAGACAGGGAATTAAGAGATAGGTATCAAAGACAGAAATCAAATAAAATCAAGGTTACAAACATTTTGCAACAACTCTCCAGTATTAACATAAGGAAGGGGTATGGGAAAGCATATGTCCCTTAATTCCTTAAAATAAATTATGCATATTTTTCATTTAAAAGCTTCAAAGTATCTGGTAGCAAGAAGATCCCCAGGCATTTTGCAAGTACAACAATTACTTAACATCAGAATAGTTCAATTAGTGTCTGAAGCTGAAGTTAAGATTCCAGGTGCAGCATGTGCAGACAACATGGCCAAATGCTATATGATATGAATAGTCATATGTGAGAAAGTACTTTATTTAGTTTACTTCTAGTAACAAAGTGAATTTACAGAGAATTGCACCAAAAGCAGTTCTCAGCATGTTCCACCTTAACATGGTCAGAGTTTATCAATATGGTCAAGCTAAAAATCAAGTCGTAGCTGCTGCTATCACCAATAGTAGCAGATTGGGGGATGGAAATTTTTTTAAATTAAAATAAAGAAAATGCATTAAGTGAAGACCATTGCTGTCCACAGATGTTTAACAAAGCATCAAGATCAAGTTTTGATCTTGAAGACTCTCCCATTCAGCAACAGCAGGTTTCCAGGCTAACATTTAATTCACACTTACTAGCCACATGGCTTTGCAATGTTATCAATAATATATTTCTTAAGCATCTCAAAACCAAACCAAAATAGTATTTTCTCTAAAGCATACCAGACTGATCAATGAGCTGAAAATCAGCTGGTTTGCTAGACTCAAAGGGAAACAATCAACAAACCAGTCTCCTGGTGTCCAGTAAGCAGCAGAATTACCCAAAGAACAAATTCCAGGGCCCGTAATGATGCATCCCCAACCAGGTTAGTTACTGATGGTGGCATTCATAAAACACCCTCAGACAATTCATAGGCTACAGTAATTTAGGGGATACAACTGATGCCACAGCTTCAGCTGAGTGGGACCTTGGGAACACTGAGATACTGCACAGGCAGCTCATTGCAGAATATCTTATCCCCCATTATCTGGGACTTGTAAGGACGACTACTATCACCCCTTGTTCAGTTCAAGGGAGATGCAGAGAAAACAGAGGGGGCCCAGCAAAATGGCTACCACAACAATCCAGAGCAAATAATTTATGGGAACAGGTTTGTGAGCTGGACATCTTTAGACTGGTAGAGACAAAGAGGAGACATAATAGCATGGATACCTGAACAGCAGCTACAAAATGTACAGCCCTGTGGGAGTGTGACAAAAGCATTAAAAAGTAGCAGCCAGAAATAGTTGCTTCAGGTGCAAAGATTAGATATTAGGATAAAATTCCTCTTTGAACAGAGGAGCAACTACAGACTGATTAACACAGGTAGCAGACTCTCTGCCTGTGAAGATGTTCGAGGATTCAGCAAGCAAGTGACAATCCAGCACTGGCTGTAGTCCTGCTTCAATCAGGAAGTTAGGAAATCCCCTAATCAGTCTCAGGAAATCTCTTCCACCTGATTATTTTATTTAGTAAGAACTATTTTCCAAATACTAGCTATGTACATGAACAAACAAAAAAAAAAAACAAAAAACAAAAAAAAAAAAAACAACAAAAAAAAAACAAAACAAAAAAAAAAACACAAAAACAAATCCCCAAGAATCCCCTTCCTTTCAATATTCAATTACAGAGTGCTGAACATACAAAAGGTGGAGAACAAAGAAACATCTGTATATGTATTTGTAATGCACATACATTCCTAATGACTGCCAGAAACGTAAGAGTCATGTTTCAAAACAAAAGGGCAGTTTCAGACACCATCAATTCAGCTACTCAGCAGCAACAAGGATGTCCCGAGCTCAGTACCACACATTCCCTTTTGAGTACAAAAGGGAAGTGCACAAAGACACCAGATTCCACCACATCAAGGAACTCCCCAAGAGAAAAGCAGTAAGGGTGTTGAAATAGTGTTCCATCTTATACTTCTATTATTATGGCTTCTGAAACATTTTCTCTTCTAGTCTGTAAGTCAGAATCGAACTTCCAGACTTTTCCTTTGAAGACTCAGCAGTAGTTATACACTCAAAACCCACATCCTTATCCAAGTTTAACAGACATTGAGCATGGAGGGACACATTAAAACATATAAATTTCTTAAAATATTAAGCTGAACTGCTGATCAGGATTCTGGTAAGGTTATCATTGGTGAACACAAGGCAGAATCCACCACATTTTTTCCTTCACTGGAGGAAGAACTTGTCATCAGTGCTGTTCAATGACTTCAGCTTATCTTCAGACTGGATTCCTCTCCTTGACTGCGTGTTTTACAGAATAACCATAATGAAGCTTTCTTTACTCATGGTGCAATTTACAGGTTTTAAGTTGAAGGATAGAGATGCAGATTAGTAGATCCAGCAGATAAGAACATACAACATCCCTTATTACACTTTTCATTTGTATTGCTGTAATAGCAGGACAAGCTACCACTGCATCATACTGTAATGCGAGAAAAATTCCACAGGCTGTAAAAAATAAATTCTTCAATCCACTCCTCTGTGCCATATTAATTTCACCAATAAAGCTAGGCAGCCCATAAAGGGCTTTAACAGGGCTCATACTCTGTATTATGCTTCTTGCCTGAGCTAACAGTTGTAAACCACTGCATTTTGCTACTGCCCAGTAAATGTTTGCCCAGGTGTATATTGGCATTGCCCCATCATTTAGTGCCGCTTGCTCAAAACAAAAAGCTTTCAAAACTTTTCTATTTTGGCCAGTAGACCCCAAGAAAAAAAAAAAAGCAATGTTTATTCCCCTCCACTCCTTATCCCTGAACACATGGGCAACTGCCTTAAAAAAGAGCTGAAAGAAGTATTCCATCTGTCCAATTACATGACTGTACAAAGGAATCACATGACTGAAATTTATGTACTCAGGTGTGCTTTGACTTAACATTCTTAGTAAAGTCTCAGAACTTCAGCATCTTCTATTTCCAATTCTTCCATTATGTTGCTTTTCTCTGAACTGCTGAAGAGGGGAGGAGAAAAATACCCAACTCAAAACAATCCAAGATATCCAATTCTGTCATTACCACAAAAATAGCATGTGCATAGTTTTGCCATATGGAAACTCACACAGTAATGTGATGAAGAAAGTCACCTTTCTTACAGGAAGTGGAAGTCCTCCAAAAACAAACATCTGGAATCAGATGCGTTTCCTCACTTAATTGACTTTGAAGTCAACATGGCTGTACAGTCACACAGGCTACATACACTCACCACTTCTGGATTATGAAGTAACTTCTGGTGGGTTCAGAAAGGATACATGGCATATCCTGTTTGGAAACACTCAGAATCCAAATACTTTGTCTTTTTAAATTTTGGTTTACAAATGGCAGGTGTTTGGTTTACAAGGGAGGTGTTCTCCCTACTGACAAATGAACTTTTTTTAATTCTGTAGCAAGGAAGAAAATGCAAATGTTGGTGTAAAACATTCTAAATATGTCAAGCCTCATCCTCTGAAGTATCTTCTTTTTAGACAGTGCACATTTCATATACTTGTCAGATATCATCCCGAATTATTTCCAAGAAAACTCATCCTTCACTTTCACAACAGTTTTTTTTCCTGGTTCTTTGAATTCCAGCTCTGTGAACATGCTGTCATATTTCAATCTCACAGGAACATTTGATAGCATGAATGTTAGAACAAGACTGCAGATCCAGCAACAATAACAAAAGTATCTCATTAATTTATATACTGAAATAAAATTAGATGCATACATCTAATTTACACAGTGCACCCAATTTAAGAATATCCATACTTTCCATGCTCATTCACAAAATTTTACTACTGAATTTAGTAATTTTTGTTCATGCTTGCCTCATAGGTCTACAAACAGTAAAAAAAAAAAAACCAACAGCTATTTAAAACGAAAAAATAAAGGCTAGACAAATCCATAATTATTCTTTTGTATCAGTGACAGAGCACAATGAATTTACTGGATCTGCCTGACCTTGAAGGACAATTATTTATATAATTGGTAATATAGCCATGGGAGAGTTCAAGCAGTTCTACATACGTATTGACTATATAATTCTGCATTTTAGTTCCCAACACCTCTGAAAAGTTACTTAATAAAAAAGCTTTTCTACTTGTAAAAAAACCCAAAGCAACACAACTGAAACATACAAATAAATTTCATCAAACCAAATTTCAGCCTCTTTGGACAAATAAATCCTACCAGTGGCTTGCAAATTGACCTTCCACATCTTGATCTTCAGTAAAGCAGAGTGCAATAGATAAAGTAGAATAAAGGAGACATCAGTAGTATTAATAATAATTTTTTATTAGAAGTTTCTGATCATTTCAAAATGATTCCTGAGGCAGAGAACTTTCTGGATAAAAGCATATCTTGCAATGCTTCTGACATGTGATGTTGAGACTCCTCCAGAAGTCACAACTAACTTGCTTACCAAAACTTCCAAATTCTTCACTTTAATAATCAGATATTTTAACTTCTTATTCTGCAGAACACATCCCAGTTGAAAGATTCCAAGTCATGACATTTCCAAAGATACAGTACTTGTAGCATGCACGCATTCTTAACCCATGGATTAATCCTTAATTCTCCATGGAACACGAAGACTGTAATACATACAGCACCGTTATCTACAGCCACAGATCTCTGCAACAGGCTCCTGCACTGCACCACTCTTTTCACAGTCCTGCTGCCACAACTTCTGACCTCTTATTCAAGTCACGCTTTCTGCCACATGCATCCCATACATAATTCCTCCAAAACCAGATTTTATTATTTTGAATACTTAATGAGTATTACTTTTAATGATCATTTCTGACATGAAAGTCAAAGAAATCTGTAGAAAGTGTCTTCCACTAAAAGCCCTTGACCAGAGCCACACAAATCAGTTCTTGTTGCTGAGATGAAAATACAATTTTGTAGCACTTGAATCCATTGGACTTTGAGAAGACTTGAAAGTTTTCACAACTCTTCAAATTCTGTCAGGAATCTTCGTTACCATACAGCAGTCTCGGCTGCTGAGGCAAAATCTCATAACTATTCTCACACTTGAATGACACATCTTGCACTAATTCTCTTATCAGCACAAACCCCTAGAGTAGCTAATGAAGCCCAATTGCTTAGGAAAGGGCCTCTGAACAGCATTTTCCCAGATCTTTCTTGTGTGTTGATTCTTCAGGGTCCAGTAAGTGGTGAGCTCAGCCTGCAGCACTTCCCTCAGACTGACACCATCACTCTTCCCTGTGCAGATGTGTATTTTCAGGCATCTCTGATCAACTTGGTTCAAAAAGGCTGAGAGGTTCAAAAGACACTGGGGAACAGATGATAAAGGTGGAATGTAAGCCTTGTTTCTTGGGAGAACAGGCTAAGAAGATAAAGTAGAAGTGAAAGGCTTGTTTCTTGTGTGACTGACTATAACCATTTTGTTTTTTAATAATCTCATTGATTTTTATCAGCATTCCCCCATCTGCTTATGCCTCTGCTTTCTTATGTCACCATAAGTAGCTTTACAACAAGATTTTCATTTCCACTGGGAGCTAGGTATACACCACATTTCCAAACTTTCACCACAACTCTTAATTTCATTGACAGTCTGGATTCACACTCTCAGTTTCTGGGGGAAAAGATACTCCAACAACTGAATCCACCTTGAATACATCTTTGCTCCTCCAAGTCCACAACAATAAAGAGAGGCAGAACATTCCTGTGATGCAGCCAAGTGGCTTCAGCACTGGTAGAGCTGCATCTGCAACAGTGCTGTGTTAGCCTGCTGATTTAGCTTCTTAGCGTTGTCTGAAGCTCAGCAGTGAGTGCATCAAGCTGACAGACAAGTGGGAGACAGTTTAGCCTGAGAAGGTGAGAAACTAAAACACTGACTATACGTCCCTCCACTAGACCATTATAAATATATAAATATTTATATGTGAAAAGGCATAAGTAAGGTTTAATTTTCTAAAACAATTCTTTGCTCAGCAGTTCACTAGACAGATCTCAGCATATAAAGAGAAACACAGACATATAAATTGGCAAATGCAAATACCTGATCTATTAGAAAAGCAACCAAACAGTAAATCCCCAAGCATATATATCTATCCTAGGAGGCTGGAAGAAAAAAGTATTATACTTACAATAGAGAGTCCTGCGTCTCAGGGCTTTCTCTTGCTTTAATTATGAAGATGCAAGTCATCCCAAAATAGAATAAGAAAAATAAATTAATGTGCTGCATCATTCAAAGGAAAAACCCAGCACTTCCAGAGAAGCCTTTGTAGATGAATTGTATTACAGGCCAAAGTTTCATTGTCAAACAGGAAAAATTAGAGCCTTTATGATTGTTTGCAAAAGCTGGAAGTACTGACAAGGCTGAACTTACACTTAACACAAGGTTATTTTCAAGAAAGCCCTGTTATTTAGTGAAGTTTTAAGGGATGATTATGGCTTGAAACACATCTGAAGGACGCCAGGAAAACCTGAAGTATGATTACAGCTCCTAAGCTTTCAAAAAGTGCAGTTCCAACAACCAAGAAAAAAAAATCTTACCCCAAAAGGAAAAACTAACTAAAAGCAGCTCCCCCACCATTTTAAGTGGATTTGGTTAAACCTTAAGGCTAGCCAAATCTCAGGAAAGATCATTCATATAATGAAGAACAGGAAAAGTGTCTTTCATTGGCTGAATCCAGAACAGATGATTGCTTTTTGGCAGAATCTAAAGAAAAAAGGAACTTAAATTTCAATTTAATAGCTAAAGCAATCCTGACTCATTTTGACAATTTTCTGGCAAGTAAACACAAACTTGTCATTTACAAGAATGGAACAATAAGTGTGATCATTCTACCACTACAGCAGCTGTCTGTCCAGAGCAGTCCATGAAGTGCTGTATTTCCAATATTCAGTAGCATGGAAGATGGACATGGGTGTGGCAATTCAACAGGAAGCAGGACTGATACTATCGTTAACTGTCTGAGAAGCCAAGTAGCTGTACTTTCATGGCAGTCATAAAATAAGGAAGTTACCTAAGTCCTGGTGTTGCCATAGGCAGTGGATGATTTTGTATAAATTCAGCAGGATTTCATAAGCTTAGAAATACATGCAGTGTTCCTCATAGTAATGCTGTTCCAAGTGCTTTTGTTACTCATTCTCCAGTTTTACAACAAACAGCTGCTAATACCAAGTTTACCAGACAAGCACAGAAAACATTAGCAACTGTGAGCTGCTGCTCAATTAAAGTTTCCTCCTGACTATTTTCAGACAATCATCTTTGACTGCACCTGGTTTACTGCTTTTGTTAATATCAGAAATGCAGTTTCACAACTGAAGCTAAAAGGTCCATTTTACTTGTGATCCCTGCTACTAGATCAGGAATTAAGATTCTCACACATTAGGTAAGAAACTTATTCTCCATTCTGGTTCAGGGATTGCAACAGCTGTTTTTGAGCTAAGACTGTGAAAAGTTAGAGTAACTTTAGGCAAAGTGTCTAACTTTGAAAAGCCAAAACTCAAAAACTACTGGTTTTAAGGGTTCAAACCTTCCATGCACCTGGTAGTCTGTACGAGCTACTACATAAAGTAGTTGCCCACACAATTGAAGTTCACAAGTTATTTATCAGAACAGTTTCAAGTGCATAGTTAAGTATTATATGAACACAATTTAGTTTTTCTTAAACATATACAATCTTTAAATATATCAGATAGATATACAAGGATATGCATGGAAATTCTACTTATTGTAATTCTTCAAGCTCATAATAAGCAAATCAAGTTTTGGGGTTTTGTTCGTCTTCAGTTTGGTTTTTCCCCTCAAAAGAAATCTCCACAATTAAAATTTCTCTGGATCATGCAGATATGCTGCAGAACACAATGGCATGCTTTTTGGGACCAAATATAAACAATCTAATAGCAGGTAATTTTCCTGTAGCTAGCTACGTTAGCATTCCAAGTATCAACACAAATATGTATGACTGAAATGTTTAAACAGCTATGGTTGATTTTACTGCCACAAAAAGGACAGAAAAGTTGCCCGCACATCAGATATTTCAACCACAGGTTCTGATGCACAACAATCAGGGGTAACAGACAGAAGAAATGAGAACACTGAAATGATGAAGACAAAGGCTAACAGCTCTCTTCACAGATTTGAAGATTCCTTGTTTCTAATGAACCTGTAGGGTCTTGAATACAGATTTTTCTCCTATTGGGACATGGCAGGCACTTCTACCTATCTAACTCCAGACTTGAAGGGAGGGCAAGGAAACTTGAATCTTTGATAGAACCAGAACAATCTTCATCTGTGTTCCAAACACAGTTCACAAAACAGGCAACGTTCTTCTGCTGATGCCATACCTGCAAAGGGCTGATCAAAACAAATGGAAAAAAGATGTTTCACTCTAGGATTTCCCTAGCAAACTGAGCTATAAAACTAATGCATACTTACAAATACAGAATAAATTATATAATAAACCACCATATTCCAGGTATATACACCGCAGGTGTATTTTGTTTGGAGACCGTTTCCCCAAAAAACCTTATTTTTTCTCAGCTGTGGAAAAACACAAAAAGGCCAAACAAACCCATCTTTCATGCATGATATCCCCCACTACTCTCACAGTCTTGGTTAAATTAAAAGCATTAGTAAACGTATATAAATGTTTTCTAAACATTTTACTATAATGGCTAAAACTAAAATTCAACTGTTTTTCAAAGTACCCAATACCATCCAACTCAAATTTTCAGAGCCAAGAATTATACACATATCTATGAATATTTTAATAATATTCATATTATTAAAATATTAATTTTAATAATTCACTTTCTACAACTCCCCATCCCATTAATGCCTGTTGTGCAATGAAGCCACAAAACCCCACCATTATGCTATTATACAGAGGTCACACAGCACTCAATGCACAAGATACACACAAGATCACTTGTACTGTGATCATCCCAGCCACACAATCTTTTGGCCATCAGCACCTGTTTGACAAGGGTCTGGCCTTATGAACTAACAACACTAGAAAAAATTAGAGATAAAACAAAGGTATGTAGAAACAACCTAAATAAATACCTTATGTACCAATTCAAAACCCAGAATAAATAAACTACCCAGGTGGAAAAAAAAGAGATAAAATAGCCATGTACACTGAAAGTTACTGAAGTATTCCTACAAATCTGTCAGATAGCCAAGCTTTACTACTGCAGCTATTCAAAACAACACATTTTACTTTGCACAGCTATAGGAAACATAGGCCAATGAAATGAGAATCATTTAATATACGTAGCACGCATTTACATTTGTTTCTTAAGTTTCTTAATGACTGTCTTTCTGGTGAACAGCTTTTTCCTGCATTTTTGAAACAGCTTCTAGTGGCAGATAAGCAGAGAGTATCTTCAACAATGCTATTTTAAAAGCAAATGGGCAACTGATAGAAAAAAGGCAATCTGACTGAGTCACAAAAAATAGCTGATGGATTGGTCAGGCTAGTACTGTGGTTAGGAAAAGAACTACTGCCTTCACTTCATTTTGTTGTGTTGTCAGGAAATCCTTTGGTATTATTTTGAAAAGGAACTCCTCCAGTAAGGAACAACCTAAGAGCTATTCACTAGCTACACCTACCCTGCACTAGAAAGAAACATAGTCTCAGGACTTTTATCGTTATTCCAAACCTAGTGGTACAAAACAATCTATGAGCTCTCTTTTTTTTCCACCAAAGCACACAATAGATGTCATAACTTAAAGAAAGAAATTGGAGATAACTGAAAAAAATGACGATGTGAGCTTGGAGAGTTACTCCTACAGCAATGCAGCTGTGTGACTAACTGCAACTCCACACCTAACAAAAATCCCATTTTCAACCTGTCCTACTCTTGTTCACTCTCAGCTCAAAGACTTCACTGACACAAGAAACTGAGAGATTTAGCCCAGCAAACATCCAAGCATGAAACAGAAGGAAAACTATATGCAGATTTTCTAAGAAAATAAATGCTGGGTTTTCTATTTTTTAAGGGAAAACCAGCAATAATTAGATTGCTAAGAAGGTTAGCTAAGAAGAAAAAAAAGAAACAACCACAAAAGCAAAGGAATTCTTTACATCAGCAGGAACATTTGGTAGGACATGAAAAATACAACTGTACACTTCTACTCGATCAACAGGGAGCAAGAAGATTCATTCCTGTGAAGGAAAAAAATGGGGCTGGAGAAAGTAGAGCCGCTGACTCAAATAAGAATCAATGCTATTAAAGGGATCAGCAAACAGGTAACAGAATACTATCCAACTATTCATCTGTCTCAATAGCAAAGAGATGGGGAGATGTTATTTCCTCATTCCCAAAAAAAAAAAAAAAAAAAAGAAGAGGGCACACCATCGCTTGAGAAAGGCAGTTTAGCTGTTAGTCAGTAATGTTCCAGGAAGAATAAAGTGTCATTACAGTAAGAAAACATCAAAGCAGGCTCTTCAGTGCCACAACAACACAATCTGATGGCAGCACAGGAGTACAGACAACTGAATTATGTCTCACCTTCACAGACTGAGAATGAAATTTTAAACAATCATCAGCCAATCAACAGCCAAAGGTTCGGTCACTGAGCATTTGTAAAGGCCTCATCTCTAAATACACCCTCACAGGACGGTGCCTAATTATTTAATGTCTTTGCTTGTTTTGTGTTTAAACCAGGGAGCAGCTATTCCGATGCTTCAAACCAACACAAGTGTCAGACTTGATAGTTAAGTCTACATAACTCCTTCAGGAAATCAGAACTGGTGCTACTATCAAAGTAAAGAGTAAACTCATTTTATTCGAAGTACAGGTGAGTTATGTAGACTTGGAAGACAGAACAGTATTTTTACCAACTACATCTGAAAACAGAAATTTGAATTCTTTCACCACTTGTGGCTCTCGTGTCATTCAAATGTTAATTTCACAATTAGCACACATTTACCTTTAGGTACGGCTGAGTTACATGCTGCACAAAGTAGAGTTGAGAGATTCCCACCTCATCTTTTTCTTGGACTATTTCAAGCAAGTTACTGTTAGAAATCTACAAATTTTATTACAAATAAGTTAGATAAGCACTTGAAGCTGTGTGAAATCAAGTACTGAACTTGCAAGAGTCCTGGATTTAAGATTAAATCTGCATATATATTTAACATGGAAAAAGTTTACCTTCCTATGCTTTGCACCACGGTAGTGTGACTGAAGACTTATAGCGCACATACAGTAAATGTTACAAACCTGAAAGAGAAAAATTGAAAGCACATCTTCAGTTATGCTACGAATATTCTGCCGTTTGTGAATTATAAATATGAAATACATCCGTTCCTACAGTGCAATCGTGTAATTCTCAAGGTCTTCTTTGGCTCAAACAGTACAGTTTGCATGAATTTTTGGAGAACAGCTTACCACTAAAATGTCCAGAAATAGCATGCAAACCTGTTCAAACAATACTTAAACACATGTTTAAATAAATCAGGTGGTAAGAAGGTTTTACGAGCCTCCCCCTTCTCTGCTACCAGCACTTTCTGAATTCTTAGTTTTCTAAAGTCCTCCAAGCTGGAAAGCCAGCAAAAAGGGATGGTCGTGCAGAAACCAGAAAGGAACAGAGGCAAAATTACGCCCTAGAAAAACTGCATCTCCGTTCATTGATCATTCACAGCCACGTTAAAGGGATCCGAAAAACAACGGAGGAAGACACATGCATTTCACTGAGATCCACAGACACGCATATACCATTGCATTGAGAATTAACAGCAGGCAATGCAGATGTACTAATACTTCTTACTATCTCGAGCTTTCAAAAAAGCAACGACTAATGCATGCTAGTATTGTCTGTTTCCTTTATGTGCTGTCGCAGAACTTGGATGAGCCACAAAAACATCCAGCGCTACAAAAACACTACAGGACTGCCCAATTTAACACGTTCTGACCCGGAGTTGCAGCTTTTAGAGATAAATGAGCCTTTGCGGCCGCCTATCAGAAACACCCAGCAGAGACTGGAAAGGCTGCAATTGAGAACCATTCACCGCACCCGCGACTGCTCAGAACAGCCTGAATTCACCGAATCCAGCTCTTCCAGGGACCGGCCACGTTACAGCCCCTCTCGCTTCCAGGTCTGCCCGGCACGCCTGGCTCAGCTCCCCACGGCCGGGAGCGTGGTTCCCAATCCCCGCACGCCTTCCAGAGCCTGCCCGGGCTGACAGCCCACCGAAGACACCCACTCACTTCGCAGTAAAAGAGTTTTTTCTCAGGCTCCGCTTTGCCATCTTCTGCCTTAACTTCCTCAGGCACGGCGCTCATCCTGCACGGCCGGGGGAAAAGAAAATAAAAACAAAAAAAAAAAAACCAAAAAAAAAAAAAATTCTTGTTCGCACAGCGCTTTACAGCGATCGGGTGGGGGCGGGGGCCACGCCTCGGGCGGACGAGCTGGGTTTTTATTTCGCTACTCAAGCGCTATTGTTTTATTCTGCGGATCAATCCACATCTTCCACCGCCGGCGCAGCCTCGAAGCATCCGGGAGCTCGCGCCCACCTCGCCCCCCCACAGCGTTCGTCACTTCCGTCAGCGCCACAGCCACGCCCCCAGGCCGGCGGCCATTGGCGGGCAGCCTCTCGCCTCCGCCAATGGGGAGCCAGCCTGGCGCCGCGCGCCGGGCAGCAGGCCACGCCCCTGGGCTCAGGCCACGCCCCCTGGCCCCGGCCTGGCTCCCCCTGGTGCCGGGGAGGAGCCCGGGAGCGGCGAGGGAGGGAGGCTGGAGGAGTGCCAGGAGAGGGTGCTGAGCCCCGTTCAGGGCAATACTGCGCCCAGTTGAGGCCAAGAGAGGCTACTGTAGCCAGTTCAGACCAGGGTGGGTGCCTGGACCTGTTTAGCATGAATACTGGGACCAGTTCAGGCTGGGGGTGGGTACTGGGACCTATCCAGAGCAAATACTGGCAGGGGGCCAGGGTGGACAGATGCTGGGACAAGTTGAGGCCAGGGAGTTCTGGGCCCACTGCGAGGGGGCTACTGGGCCCATATGGGGAAGGGGCAAGAAACACACACAGCAGCAGCAGCAGCTTTAATTTAAATGCAAACATTTTATTTTAAAATGTCTCAACTTTACACTTCTGCCTGGTAATAAATGTAAAATATAATTTAAGAAGTACGCTGAGAAGTTCCTTCTAAAAGCAGGCTGAGGAGACAGTACAAAACACAACAGAAAAGTGCACCGGGTTTAAACAGCATGCCAGAACGTCAAATCCACAGGTCACTGCCTGGTTTGAATCAGCCACAATATCTTTTACAGGTGTATTAGTGATATACTCCTATGCACGAAGCAGCACAGCCAGTGGTGCCGGTTTGGTTAGACATTGCCAAAGGCAATCCCACAGGATTCCGGGGGTTGGCTTCCCCGGGGCTGGAGCTGTACCTGTCTGCTGCTTCATCTCCCCGGACGGGCAGCACCCGTGCCTCAGTCACATGCCCCAGTGCAGGCATTACCTGCATCATGGAGTACGTTTTCAAACAGTGCTGGGGTGGTAGCAGTGTTCTCTCCAGGAATACACCCTCCTCAAAAAAGTTTTGGGGAATCATGGAGTGCCAGAAAACTGTCCATAGAACTCCACGTTTGATTACTCCATGTAGGATTAACTGTTTGTTAATCATAGAACCGTAGGATGGTTTGGGTTGGAAGGGATCTTAAAGATTATCCAGTTCCAACCCCGCTGCCATGGGAAGGGACACCTTCCACTAGACCAGATTGCTAAGAATTAGTCTTGTCCTCCACTGTGTTTCTTCAGGAGAAGCAGGTATGGCACTTTTAATACTGGTTTGTAAGTGGAGTGTAATGGAGATTATACCCCTTTGGTGAGGATGTTATTGGTACCTGGACATTTCTGTAAGAGTCAGTCTTTTACATGGAGTCACATTAAAATTCTTGATCATTATTTGCAGTTCTAATCTCAAAATATAAAATGGACTAATTGAAAACACTGCACTGTACATGTTATGTAATGCTTCCATACCCTTCTTAATTAAAAAAAAAATTAAAATTGCAAATTAAAAGTGCAGTTGCATAGTGAAAGAATAAACCCATGTAGAAAAAAAAATGAAAGAAGCAAAAAAGGAGAAAATTAGTTCCTTGATTTTTTGAAAGAGAGATCATGTCTAAAGAAAAAAGGATTTGGCATTATATACATACTTTGCAGCACTAAACTGTTGGTGGTAGCTGGAGGTTTTGTGGCAGTACAGACTCCTGAAGAGAGGATGTTTCACCAGCAGAGTGACCTTTTTTCTGGTTTTGGGGATACAGCTTTTATTAGTGTTATTAGTTATTAGCTCCATCTCATTAAAGAGGGGGGAGAAATGAGGGATTGCACTTCTGCCTAACACTGTTCTTTTGGCAAAAGTTTTGAAGTATGCCTAAAGCGGAAATAAAGCTACAGACAGAAAACAGAAAGGACGGAGACCAAAATGTACCATCCTATGCAATCAAAAAGGTGGAAAAGCTAGAGGAGGAAAAGGGAATTGCCTTTAAGGAAGAAAGTGTTCTTTGGTTTTGTTAAGAAGGTTTTCAGGGGGCAGAGGGTGTGAGGAAGAACCCTTTCAGAAGAGGGAAATTTCTTGACCATGCAGAGGAAGAATCTTCTTAGCTACAGTGAGAGTAGAAACAAAACTGAATACTGTTAATGAGAACTGAGATAACTTTTGTCTTTTTGAAGTTCTTTCTAGAAAGACAAAATGTAAAAAAAAATTTAAAACCCACAACTGTTGATGCTTGCCTCTCCTTATTTCACATTCTAAATCAACATAGGGAGGATATACATGGTCCAAAACCCTAAAAAAAAAAAAAAAAAGGAAGGACAATAAATAGGTTCAGGAGGGAGAGCTCACACCCTCCTGTGGTGCAAAATGAGGAGCTCTAGACCGGAGTGTCACCTGATTTTTTTTTTTGACATGTCTTTTAATTGCTGAAATACAATTAATAAGACTAGCCAACCAGCTGATATTCTTTCTATTGCCTTCTGCCACATCTTTATTTACCATAATTCTACCAGTACAAATATGAAACTGAGGCTGTCCCTGAAGCATCAAGGAAATCTTGAAAAACTTTGGTCTGCATAGTTAGAGCATCAGCTGCACAATTACCAGCAGCAAGAGAGTTAATGCACACACTGAATTTGCCACAGTTTGGAAAACTAGCCCCAGGAAAGGAACAGGAGCAGTTCATGCCTCCTAGAATCATGTTTTCAGTCCGATTGAGAAATGCATCTTAGCGTTGAAATTAGTCAATTCTTGTTTTCAAGAAATTATTTTTAGCCTGCAAAGTTACTGAATCAGTTCTACAGAAGAAAAAAGAGGATGTGATTTCAGACCACAGAATTTTTCTGTGGATGAAGAATTAATGCTGTAGTCACAGAATAATTACGTCCTGATGGCATTATATCTTTTCTCTCCCCAAAATTTGTCCTAACTTTTTTTTTTACTGTCCTTCCAAACTACCACTCGAAGAACATCTTTGCCTAAGCACAAGTAAGTGCTTGGATCTCCAGACATTTGGGTTGGTTTTTTTAAAAGGACTTTGTGTGTTTAGAATATATTTCAGCTCATGACTTTGTTCAGAGGCATTTCTGGTAGCACAATAGGGAAATGCATTCATAGTGACAAAAAAATGCCAGATGTCCCTGAAACGTTACAAAGATCTGTTTGTCGTGGTGGTAGTGCCTATGAACATAAGCTACTGGGTGCAGCCCTCGTGTATAGGTCTCCTTCAGGTGGTTAAAAGCCTTGTGACTACATCCTGAGCAGGGCCACCTGCACAATCTCTTGCTCTCTACATGTTACAGCACCTGTTTCAGTTGTGACACACAATTTCTCATAGGGTTTGGCAAGATTTAAAAGAAGAAACTCCAAGGAAAGAAACTCCTGTTCTAGTGAAGGATTTTTGTCTCAGTATAATAGGAAAAATATTTCCATTTTGAATGTTTGCACCCTAAGAGAGTAGAGACAAAGAAAATTAGCAGATAGAGAAGACAAGAAAAAATAGAACGGGTCTACACCCCTGTCATTCTGAGGCTGGTTTTCTTGGTTAAGTGACACTGAAATGAAAGAAAATAAGTATGTTAATTTTTTTACCACTACCTAAGGCAATATATGTATTCATACATAGGGGAAATGATGGGTTTTAACTATTTTAATTAAAATCTAACACCTTGTTATGACAAAATAATCGGTTTCCTGAAATAACTACAGTGGGTGAGGCTATTAGGTGTCCTATTTAAGTTCCAGAATGGCTTCAACATAAAGAGTTAAGTAAAGCTTCTTAGGCAGCAGAAGCTGATCTTATCCCACAGAATATTCCTTGTCTCAGGCTTGTTGCCTCTTAAGTATTTTAAGCACTAGGAATTTCCAGAAGAGTTGCACATGCCAATCTCAATACCATATCAAAGGATCAGCACCCAAAGTCTTACTGAACTGACTGATGATCAAATGTCAGGCTTCCCTATACTATCCAGAGCAGACTCAGATGTAAGAACTTTAAGAACACATGACTGTTCCAATAAAGGGTGGATAAACCACAAACTTAAACTTCGCATTAATATGTTACAATCAAAGAGTAGGAAGTTAATCTTTCCTACGGTGAATTTAGGTACAGTCCCTTAATCTTTCACTTCCCGTATTAAATCGCCAAACCCAGGATAACTGAAACAAGCTTAGCACTCACACAGTGCTGCCCTCACTCAGAACTTTTGAAACAAAGCTTTACTTTGGTATCCAAAGACTTTAAAGTCAACGTAAATTATTTATAATGTTACTTACAGTCTAGGTCTGCCCCAGTTTCAGTCACTATGTAAGTACAGGAAAATCTACTCTTTTTCCTGTTCAAGCTTACCCCTAGCTCAAATCATGTTGTTTCTCAGTAAAAGTAGTAGCTTTCAATGGTGTTGGACTAGCATTTGTATGGTGCTCAACTGCTGTGCACTGGCAGCTGAAATCAGGTCACATTCTCAGTAAAGACCTCCATCAGCAGCTTTAGCACTGATAATAGTCTCTCTTCTTTGTGGACCAAGTAACATCCCAGGGGAAGACACCTTCTCACAGCTTTTAGAACTGCTCACCTTCCATACTAAAATGTACCCTCCCAAAGATCAGGGAATTCATGAGTCCATTCTGTCTCAGCCTCTGGAGGGTTTATGGCTGAGGAAGTTTGAATGCTATTATCAGTCAGGCATTTCTTTCAGCCTGAATGCTCCAAGTTCCTATTAGGCAACCATTTGACTAGACATTTCTTCTACAAGAATAATTTTTTATTGTTGCTACAATAAATGCATTGGGAGGCTCCTAAAATAGACTTTAGGGCTGTGCTGAAGGGATGCAAATACCAGTTCATTAAGGCTAAAAGCTAAATACCAGTGATTGAAAATATCTTAAACCCTACTCCTCAGTGCTAGTTTTTAGAATAACGCCAAAGCAGCAACAACCACTAAGAAAATGCAACCATTTTAAAGAACTGCTCTGTCTTTCATCCTGTTTACTGGTCAGTGCCAGGAGGTCATTAATGTCTGCATACAAAACAGTTTTATAAAATTAAATCAGTGGTAATTTAGTAGGGTAAAATGCAATGTCAGGTTTCAGTCCCGACTCAATCCAGGGCACATATCATGGGGAGAGGATAAAGGCAGATCTGTGCCTTAAACACAAATGGCAAGAGATTATTTGAAGCATTTATTTCCTCTGTTCTTTCCAAGTACTTAGAAGGAACTGGTCTTTGTTTACTACCAACAATGGTTAGCAATTGTCCAAAAAGAGGATAAACTGCTCATCTCTTCATAAACCCAGGTCTTGGGAGATTGCTGTACTGCATGTGTGAAAATTTAGACTAGAAGTAATTCTACTGATACCACATTTGGTCTCTCATGTGAGACCTGAAATAAGAACTCAGCCACAAATTAAGGGGGCCAAAATCAAATGTGATGTGCAGGATAAGTGTGTTTTTCTTGGCTTCAGACTTTATGGAATAATAAAGAAACAAACATGACTGCATTTACATAGCAGGGAGTCAGAAGGTGACATCTCACTTTTCAGTCACATATTCATCCGTCCACCTAGAAGCCCATTACATGTCACGTGTCAGATTACATTCCCTTACATGCAAAAGCTTCACCTACCTCTATAATATTGATCAAGATATGTCTGGGTTTGTTGGAAACATGAAAATGTGTCTGGGTTTGTTGGAAACTTGAGAAAAATTATTCTAACTGATATGTGCCAGGAAAGCCTGAGAGCAGACAGAGTTATGTCAACAAAAAAAAAAAAAAAAAAAAAAGAATTTTGTAACAGGGAGAACTTTAGAGAATTTCTGTTGTTAGTATAAATTGCTTCTGCACTCAGAGGCTGAACTGAACCTGGCTGGTACAGTTCTCCTACTGTAGTCACAGCAGGTAGTATTTCTAAGGACAGACAAGGCTTTTGGTGGCACAGTCCTCTGCAGAGTTGCACCTAGTGTAACCACTCCCATTGTGCAAAATGGCATCAGCATGTCCAGATGAAGATAATGGGTATTAGAGTCACACTTCATCAATGCAAATTATGTGAGAAAGTGCAAGGCAATGTGAAACCCCAGGTACTCTCATTCAGAGGTGTGACAGTGATTCCAAGTGTGGAATTAAACAAGGAGCTTGTCAGAGGTCATGCAGGTGTATTCTCCACTTGCCCCCAGCCATCTATTCCCACACTACCCTGTCTCCCCATCACCTCGTTTCTGCGAGGCAGCTGCACAAGGAACTGGACTGGAGAATATTGCAGTGTTCACAGCACAGCCCTACAAGCAGCTCTGAGGCACACAGTAGTGTCTGGCACCAGCACAGTTCTCCAGTGCACTGCTGCATGCCAAGCAAAGGACCATGACAGCAACTCTGTGAGAGTCTAAAGAACTGCTGTCTGTAGTCATGTCGATAGTAAATCAGTGAAGCAGAGGTTGTGCAGCAACCTGATTTATGGCAGTCTCACTCTGCATGAGGAACAAGTTTGTTTGCCCACAAATATTTTTGCAGTTTGGCTTGAATTTATGTGATGTGGACAGTGGTGTACTGGAGAGCAGTGTAAATTCCACCACCGTGATCTCACTTCAGACCAGGGTCTAATATTGCATTGCAACCACTGGCAGGAGTATTAGAGCAAGGATATCAAGACTGTCTCAAACAAGAGGCAGCACATGGCCAAAAGGGAGCTGATGTACCTCAGACACAAAAAAGGAAACATTCTCATGGCTTGGATATGGTCAACTGGACTATGACAGATTTAACCCAAGATACAGTAAGATGTTGTTGCCCCTCTTTACTGTCCAGTGTGCAGCATTTCATACCATAGTTCATAAGCACTAACATGCAGAGAATTAATATCTTTACATCTGCCAACTCTAATGTACAGGCAGTAAATTCTATCAGAAGAGATGGTCAGTCTTCTTGGAGAAGAGAAGCCTCCCAGGTGTAGAACCATTGCACTACCTGAAAACGTCACTTATCCCACATATTTAAAGCATTTGGAGGTTTTTCTGCCACCCATCTGACATGTAAAGCCATGCCCTTCGTGACTAACAGATAAAGGAAGACATTATAATTACTTATAACATTTTGAAAAAGAAAACATTCATTACAGGGCTTCTTTTAAAAAGCACATATACATACATCTAAGCTTTTTTTTTAATAATGTGGTTGTTATATAGGTGAAGTTGATATAAAGTTGAAATAGTGCAATTTTAAAGAAAAAGTTAGTGCAGGAGTCAAACTACAACAATAACAAAACCCAAATATAATTTTATTTTTTTGTTGTTGTGGAAACACATTACTGACTGGGTTCAAAGAAAAGTATACACTCTGTTTTCAAAAGCACTAAAGTGCACTGAAGTGCCTTTGAAAGGTATACATCCACCTCTCAGTGAGATTAAGGGTTTCTTTTGGGATTGAAACTAGGATGTTTTTGAAAATAATTAAATAATTGAAAATCTTAGTGTGGGATTTAGTTTTGATGTAGGGTGACAATATCTAACAAGCTGCTACCAGTCAAAAAATACTATAAAGTAAAAAAGTGCATTTCCTTTGTTGATGTTACAAGTAACAGCAAGGAAAATAATAGGAGAAATACTTAATACTTATCACATATACTTAACAGCATTTTGTAACTCATTTATAGAAGTAGATTACATCCCACTGTTCAGTCTTTCAGCAGCAACATGAAAGGCTGATGGCAATGAAATGGAAAAATATGGATTCTAAAACAATAATATTATCAAGAAACTTAGGAGTAACTTCAGTTTGAAGTGAAACAATTTCTAACTCATTTATGTAAGTCGTTGTTTTTACTTATGTGGTCCTTTTAAATTAGGAAGTTGTGTTGGGAAGCCCTTTCCTATTGCCATTAATTTAATGCTGGGATGAAGGAATAGCTGATCCTTCTTATAAGAGTGAAAAACAATTATAAAGCAAAAACTCTTATGGTAAACTGATCACACTGAAGACCATAAACATTTTTGATTTGCACAGAGGCATCACATCAGCTTGAGAAAAACAAACAGAACAAAGGAAACAGAAATTGTTAGACTTTGCTAATGAACTGTAGACAAGGGAGGAAAGGTGATAAGGAAAAATTATCAGGTATACCTGTGCAGCAAGTAATGATTATTTTTCTGTGCCTGAGCTTTTATCTTTCTTTCTTCTTTCCCAAGATCACTAAAAGAAGGGCAGTAGCAGGGGGTAGGCTGTGTGTACCTGTGTCTGTTTCTTTTCACACACAGGTGCACGCACACACACACACATTCTCAAAATCTTTCCACTGGCTTTTGATTTTAGTAAGTCATTTAACTCAGTTGGAAGAGAATCTACAACTTCTTGCTTTTAACATTATAAATATTTCAAATGTTATAAAATCTATTGCAAAAATGTACATTCAGCGGTTTTATGAGGCACAGGACCTGCTAATGTATTTTCAGGGAAGCTTGTGTGTACTCTGTTCTGTCCGCTGTTGGACAACGGTGGAGAATCCAGGGGCTCACGCTTGATTGCTTGAACCAAGCAGGGGTTTCTAAATTCACACGGCATTTTGAACACCTCATTAATCGGCTCTTTCTCCTCCCCTGGGCTGGGGCTGTAGAAGTGGCTGTAGCAAGCTGTGTGTGGCAGGTCGGGCATGCTTTCCAAACACACAGAGGAGTTCTGAGGGCAAAAGGGGGACACCTCCTTGTTCCGTGAACCCTTGCAAGCTCTGTTCAAGGTCAGGTTGTTGGGATGATTTGCTATGATGCATTGCCAATTATGGGGTGTGTAAAGGCAGTGCCTTGGCTTCTGGCACGGCAAGGCTGGCTCGCAGAGGTCCGGCTCTGTTTTGAGGTGCATTCTGTTGGGATAGCTGGACACCTGCTTTCTCACCGAGCCGCTCTCATCCAGCCAGGCTCGGCTCTGCGAAAGCACGTAGTTATCAGCAATGTTTTCAGAATCAGAGTCATATTCCGTTTTGATGGGCATCTCCAAGGGAACGGCTGTGTCATAGAGAGACTCTGAGGATATTAATGGTCTCTGCAGCTTCACATGGTCTGTCACATAGCTCTCTGCACAGCGCTGTTGGAGCCCCGAGTAAGGCTGGCCGTTTTCTGCGCTCCCCCAGTGGGAAGGACAAGTTGATGCCAAATTAAAAAAATTTTGGTCTCTGTTGTAGAGTGATCCAGCTCTCCTGTTTGGACACGTGTTCATTCTCTGGCTCACAGAACAAGAACTGGAGTTTCTTAAAGTCCAGCTGCTGTTTGTGGTGCAGTTGTTTTGTATGCCTAAAACTGATGTATTAGAGCTGAGAGGTTCCTCTTGCATAAAACACTCACCATTAGTATGAGGCTCAAACTTCACTTTTACGTTATCTTGTTCATTCTTCACTGCTGCCCAGTTAAGATGCTTCCACTGGCCCAGAGTTTCAATGGCACTGTTATAGGAAAGCCCCTCCAGGTTTCCTTTCAAACTGGCAAAACCACTTAGTATCTTCAATTGTTCATCTTCTTCCCTTTCAATAACAGTAGAAAAAAGAAGTCAGTCAATCAGAGGGTTCTAAATGGTTGTTTTCTGGGATACAGAGTGGCTTAACATGCGTTACAAGCTATACGTTGTCCTCAATACAGGACTCTCACACCCTTGTGCACAAAATCTTTGCATTTGCTTGAGAAAACAAAAGAGTGTCCCCACATCTGGGTGTCAATGTGTGTGCACAGCTAACTTCCTGAGGCATTGCTTCATTTGAATTCATGTATTGTTCTTCCATTTCAGGCACACAGTTCAATAAAGAACCTAAATATTGTAGTACAATACAGTAATTCCCCTACACTTCTGTTCTTCCCTTAAAATATATCTAAATAACATTTTTGTGTAGAAAATTCTAGAGATAAAATACATGTAGTATCTTAAATGAGATATATTTTGTTAACAAGGAGTTATTTGGACACGTAAGACCTTTCTGATCAGAGTGATTTGAGGGACAGCCGTGAGGGTTTAAATTTCAACAACACAGCTGAGAGGAAATAAAATGCCCAAATTAAATAACCAAATAGTGACAGATGTTCATATTGAGTGTATGTTTGTTTTATATGTCTAACTTAATTTATGTTGCCTTTTGTTTTCTAAAATGGCCAGTAAATTAATTTTCCATGACCTCCAGCTGAAGTACTCAACATTAAAGAAGAACACTGGCAGAGAGTGTTGCCTGAGCACTACCATGCCCAAAGCAGCTGTTTTCAGAACTGGGGTCCAAATCCTGAGATTTAGGTCTTGAATTCACTGATGTGCTGATTCCCAGCTCTGCAGGGTCAACTGCCATGGAACCACCTCATGCATCTCCAAGCAAGAAGCAGCCATCTCAATAGGAAACTGCCTATGAAAACCTGAAGAACTACTGAGGCGTTTAGAAGGCTTTTTCTTAGTTCACAAGAGAACTTTTTCCATGAATCAATGTGCAAGAAAAGGATTTTCCAGTAGAGGGAGTCCGTGTTGTTACAAAGAGAGAACGTTCCACTGTAATAATGTACACCATGAAAGAAGAATATTTTCTCTCTCTCTCTCTCTCTTCTTTGAAGCATTAAATATCTTCAGTCCTCTGCTAAATATTCTTATTTTTATTATTAACAGTATTGAGATGCAAATGGTCTCATAAAGGTTTGCTGCGGAACATGCTTCTCAGAAAAATGGTCAAATTGGGAAGCATAAGACTGAACAAAATGCAATAGTAAAAAAAAGTTAAGCCCTCAAATGAAGAATTTACAGTGAAATAGTATCCAGTGAAAATTCTCCAAAAGAATCTATGTTTCCTGGAAGACAGCATACATTTTAACAGCAGCAAAAAAAAAGTTGTAGCATATACAAAATCTATCGCAGACGAAGACAAAACTGAATATAAACACCAAGGCCAACTCTTGTAATACTTCAGTCTGTGGGAACTATCAAGCACAAAGGAAGGATTTTAATCACTCTGAAAGCAAAAATGTAACTAAATAAACATGCTTAATTACACAAAAACAATTTGGAAGTAGAGAAACTAATAAAAGAAACAGCTCCTTTTAATCTGCTTCTTAATAGAAATTCATTCCCTGACACAGCAAGATGACGTTTGTGCCATCCCTGAAAAGGTAAAAAGTTCCAGCATCCTCGGGTGAGAGCTCCCCTGCTATTCATGTGGATCTTGGGAGACACACTGCCTGCAAGGAATATCTACTCTAGAAGTGCAAAGACTTTTTTCATTTATTTCTTCCACCTGCAAGGCATTCTGGAAGAAAAAATCTGGGATAACAGCCACATTTTTAGCACTGGGCCAGATGGTGGCCACATAAAACTCCTGGCCCCTGCTCACTGAGTCCACTCTCTTATCTCTTCCCTCAGGCCAGCTTGAAGAGATGCTTCAACAAGGCCCACAGGAACTGGAACAGACAGTCCCACAGGGGAAGGATGAAAAGTCCACTTGAGAGGAAAGGATAAAACTCATCCAAAAACTCCTCTCTGAATGCAAATCTGAGAGATTAGTTTACTGTGAGATTAGTTACTCCATGACTCAGCCTACAGGCAACTAGATGTATCTGTCTACAGGCATACAATGAATATTAGTACCCTTCTTTAGACTACGTTGCACATGCACAACTGAAAACATGAGCTCAACTGTCTTACATGAAGGGAAAAAAAAAGCTTAACATAGTCAAATGCTAATAAGCAGAAAAACTAGGACACTAGATTTTCAGCTGCAACGTGGAACAAAACCCAAAATATTTTTTTTTTTTGTGCAAGAAAGACAAATATTAATAATCAAGTAATTTATTTCTGTGTTAATGTATGCGTATACTCGACTTCAGAAAAAGAAAAGGCTGAAGACAGAAAATAAATATTATTTAGGATTATAACTGCCACTTCATATGTCCCAAGACAGAAATAGATTTCCATATAATAAGTAAACTAAATTTTTCTCGCTCAGCTCTTCTTTTAGGTCACTATAGCCCTTTGTAAGATTTCATACAAAAAGAATGCATTCATTTTCCTATTTTTTTTTTTTTGGTACTGGAAAATATACTTACTTTAACATTTGCTGTTGGGCAAGGACATATTCTGAACAACCACTTCGATACAGAAGTTGAGTGTTAGCTTGAACCCAGACCCAGTGATCTTCATTTGTTTGTACTTTGACTAGAGAAATGCCATTTTCTCCATTATTCTTTGCTATATAATTTTAAAGAAAATAGATTTTAATACAAGCAGTATTAAATATTTTTTGTTAGCTAAACTGCAAATGTTCAAAGATTTCTTTGTTGTCCTAGAAGCATCAGCATAGGAAAGTACAATCTAAAATATATCACAAAATGAAGCATATTACATCTTAAAACTAAAATTTGAAAAGCCTAGTAAGGCACTTAAACTGTAACCAAGGATTTTACAGTAATAGTCATTCCTTCTAATATTTTCATCTCAGTAGTAGTAGTACCCACAAAAAAAAAAAAATGAAAAATGGAGCTATAAGAGAGGAATGATTTTAAAGACATTAAAGATTTCCAGCAGATATGACAGAAGGATGAATACAAGTCCACTCAAGAAGAAGTTTCCCAGTGGGGTAGGCTTACCATCAAAATTTTATCTATTGTAAAATCTCAAATAGAGACTAGACTCTCATAATTTTTCCACAGCCAAAAACTGCAACAGCATGACTCAAAGCTGTGGGCACATCATGAGTTTTAAAGACAATGCATTCTAATTTTCCTCTGTTTTCTAATCCTTGGGGAAAACTAGCATTTGTAACATATCTTCCAGTTTTCATCAAAGAGGAATAGATATCGTTATTAATTATCAGGATTTTCACATAAACTTATTGAATTCAGTGCTGCCACTTTTAGGCAAGCATATGTTGAGTATTCTTTTACTACCATCTATTTACAATTTACTATTTACTCTGATTGTTTATTTCTCTGTAAATTTTCTACCCACTCTGAAATCACAGACTTATTCTGCATTATCTTTTGTGGTGGACATTTTTTTTTGTTTTTTTTTTAAGAATAGGTGCTAGGGAGAAGCAGAATAGAGCATTGGGACCAAAACCTGAAAAACTTACAGGAGAAACTAAAAGAAGAGTTTCTTTTTCCATAAACTGTATATAATCTAGAAGTACTTAGCAGTACCTTTGATTTGGTTTTCAGCAATCTGTAATGCATTAGTGAAGGCAGCACCTTCGTGGTGATTGTTTCTTCCATATAATTCTGTTGCTTCACAAAGTCCTGAACTGCCTTTTGAACTGGAGCTGTAGAGAGGAGAAAATGTGGACAATTCCTTGTCAGCGAATGACAGCACAGTAGAATCACAGACTCCAAAAGATATGATCTTCAAGCTGATGACCCAAAACCCAGGATGCAACAGGCATTTGGTTTAACTAAGTAGTAACTAGCACTAAATAATTGTCTTTTTCCTGCATCATTTGGTTGCTCCAACTAGTGTGTGACTGGAGTTCTGTATTCAATTAAGAGGAATAGTTTAGGAATAATCTGTTCATGACTTACTATATCTGGAAAAATAAATTTCATCTGGAATTGAGAGAAATGCTGTGTATATTCTGCTCTTTCTATTCAAGTTACATTCGAGGTACATACATCACAGTGACCAGCAATGCATTTAAGAGTTGGTATGACTTCAATTTGCAATAAGTACCATATGATTTGAATGTATTTCTTCCAATCTTTAGTTGAAAATGCTTGAATTGGGGCTTTAAAAGGGTGCAATGTTTGTAATACTGAATTACAAATGCTTCCTTGCATTAAGACCATCGGGGAAAAAAAAAAAAAAAGACTGTGTAAATCTGCCCACCATAATTGGCTACCATGCTTCAGACTTGAACCAAAGCAAACACTGAAGATAAATGGTTGCTTCATTCTTGTCAAAGCCTTGGCCACTGTCCAGTCAGGTAGTAAAGCACTTCTCTATGAGGAACTCGGTTCTGATCATCACTTAATTTCACCTGGGCCACTGGAAAAACTAGCAAGTAGAAATTACTTTCCAACTGTATTCCAAAAGCCTGTGTAGTCCATTATATCAGACTTCCAGCAAATTAGTTCTTCTCAAAAGGGTGTATGTACTAGAACCACATTATACATCTGGATAGTGAATACACACATACACAAGCATAATCTAATTAAAAGCCAAATTATGGTACTGTCAGTGATACAGATGAGCATTTTGCTTCAAGCAATAGAACTCATTACTGTAAGGTTATATTTAAGCAAATAAGGGAAAATACGATCCTAGCCCCAAACATCAACAAATTCTGCCACAGAAGAGTAACAAAAATAAGTGTTAGGAAGGAGATGAGCCTGAACACAATTTGTCCTGATCTTTTGTGATTGCTACCAAATGATCACCCCAAGCCATTTAGTACACTAGTAAGCGTACATGTTCATAAAACTTCTGTTGAAAGATAAATGCATACATCAAGCACAACACATTAGACTCTTTGTGAACACCCCCCCACACACAAATTCAGCTTTCTGAAGTTTTCCTTTTCCTTTGTTACCAAAATGCCCAAGTCAAAATAATTGTATTAGCAGAAAATACTGAAATTAGAAAAATTACATAAAAAATACTTTTTCTTTTCCACTTTTACAGCTGGCTTACTGCATTGGTAACTTTTGAAGGTTAGAAAGATATCCTAATGTTCCATTTCTAATATAAAATTTTGTATATTGAAATATATTACTTAACATGTATTATAAATAAAGTATAATATATTGCATCATCTTGCCTTCTATTATGCTATATTATAGTAATTGTATTATATTTATTTTGTATTCAATAGTAAATCCAGATAAATTATTCACTTTTCTAAGAAAGAGTTTTAAAATTAAGAGATATTTAGCATAATTTGTGTTTTTTACATGCTTAATAGCCCATAATCTTCACTAAATGCCAAAAGATTAATTTGTAAATACTTTGTGTTCGCTGCTGCTGCATCATCAGCTTTGTGTTTTGCTCTCACAAGCAGGCTTTTCATCTTCATCTCTGTCACAGAAGGGAGCAGAAGTGGTACCACTATGCAGAATAAAGACAGCTGAGGTGGCAATACTGTTCCTGATGAGGACTTCTTCCTTTGTCCAAAGAGGAACTTTAGTTTGCCTTGGAACTGCATTGTCTGGTATATAAAAAAAACACAAACAAAACAAAACAAAAAAAACCACACCAAAAAAAAAAAAAAAAAAAAAAACCAAAAACAAAAAAACCAACAACTTAAGCATTTAGTTTATAAACATTTAATATGCTAATACAACCTACAGACTGTGCCATTTAACACCAAACCCAGTTTTGAATCAGCGATTGAACTACGAATTTAATTTTCTTCATATAATTTAAACCATGCCACTTCAGAGGTAGGGTGGGTGGAGGTACTATCAATAGTAAGGTGAGACTTTTGGGGCTGGTTGAGATTTTTTTCTCTCTTGTGTACTCAGAAGTAGAAGTTCTGTGTTACATTCTGTTCACCAAAACGGGCCACGTACAGTGGTGCAAACAGTTGTTTCCTCTGTACCCCACTGAAGCTGGAACCATTCTTTTTCTATGCTCTGTTCTCTCCAGCAAGATGGTTTCTTAGTTTCTTTCCTCTTATTTTGCACTTTCTCTGGGAAGTATACAGACTGGCAAGTATACAACCCCAGGGCTGTGCAGACAGGTACCAAGGAAAAGAATAGGCCCAAGATAGCCACATACAGAGTGCACAGCTTGGAAGGAACCATCTGCCCCTGCCTCAAATGTTTGTGTAGTCAGAGAGCAGGGTTCAAGTTAATAGCAAGCTGCTGCCTCTCAGTGAAAAAATTAACTACCAAAAAAATGCCCAGTGAAAAATCAGCCCATTTGAGTTAGGCATTTTCCAGAGCTACGAGATTAAAGCAGGGATGCAGAAATGACAGCTGCTGAGACCCATAGCCTTCCAGCAAATGAGCATCTGAGGCAGAACTTGCATTTCCCAGTCTCATGCTCATTGTTACATTTCTTTGCACATGCTGGAGTTTCCCCTAAGTAGAAACAGCATTGGTCTTTACTAAGGAAATGGAGAAGAAGTGATTTCTAGAAATGAACTGCTCCTAGTATGGAGCATGCAAGAGACTTTCTAATTCTGGGTTTTATTATTAAAGGATTCTTTACAAAAGGGAAAAAACAGATTATTTTTCCTTATTCTTAAAGCAAATACTTTGGGCTTGAATGTTAATTGTTGAAATTCAGACTTGCCACCCTTGTGCTATGCCCAGTACAAATTGAGGACAGATATTGTCGAAGAGAGCTCAAAACATAAAAATTTTTAAAGTCTTTCCATTTCAAATATTGCAATCTTCTTTTCTCCCATCATTCTTTACACATATTAAGAATTATCTTAGGTGTTTCTTGTTAGTGCACAACAAAAGAAAAGTGTATCCTGTCAATGGATTTCCGCAATATTTATGTTGAAGGATTTTTCATATGAAGTGATTAAAGTCTATTATGTCATGCCTACAGTGATCTAAGTGAAGTTGTACTTACAAGGAATCCAGAAGTACTGTCCAACAAGCAGCGAACTCGACAGATGAAACAGCGAGTTAAAAAGGAAGAATAATCTGTTGTCATGCTGTCATTCTCTTGTGCTTTGTACAATTTACTGAGAATATATTCTTCTCCTAGGGACAACAGTGGAGGCAACATATATCAGATCACACTAAGAAATAATGAAAATGTTCTGTAGCCAGTTGAGGAAGCTGTTACGGAAATTGCTAAAAATTGCTTTATGGATGGACGAATATTCAATGGTGTCATGTATGGATACATCTGCACATGCTCTTACAAAAGAAAAATAAAAGCTCTGCAATGGGATTCGGGTGAGTTTCTTCCAAAATTTGGACTTTATTTCCTGAGTTTTTGTGATTTTTAATGATGCAAAACAGGGTAACAGATGTTGCTTGTTTTGAGATCAGAGATCACAGAAAATGCACTAGACCTGAGAACAAAATAAGGAAAAATGCTAATCCTAGAAAAAAAAGAACAGAACAAAAAAATGGATAGTAGATTATTAGTTAATGTTCAGGTGTTGCACCTCCTTGATTGTTTTGTACAAATGCAGTTTTTTGAAATATTTCCAAAAACACGCAAGTATTTATGCAAAACTATGAACTCGAGACCTGAAGTTCTCCACAATATACATTAGGATGAAAATTCCAAATATTTGTAAATTTTATAGTTTGAAATAGTAGTGTATGTTGTTTTGCTTGTTTCCTGCATACTTCCTACAAAATGTTGAAAAGCTCCTATATTTATAAGATATTTATAAGACTCTTATAAAACACAGAAACTATTTTACAGGAAATGCAAGAAATTCCACCAAAGTTTCATGACTGTGTTCCTGAGGACTTCGTAGAGGTTGCTGAAGGATTTCTTGCAAGTTTCTCCCCACTCATTTGGTGACTATACTTCCCAATTTATTTCCTCAATTACTACCTCACCTTCTGGTGAAATGCATACATTTTGCTGAGATCAATAATTCTTTTTAAGGTTAACAATCTCAACCTGATTGTATGTTCTGTAGTTGTGATTTCAGCTTAATATCTCATGTAGGAGAAACTTTGAGGGCAGGCATCCAATTCCCATCCTAGCGAAGTATAGCCTCAGAGGAAAAAGTGCATTGCTAAACATATTTGTTCTTCAGAAGGCTTCTGTCTACATCATTTTGCATGGAAAAACAAATGGTAGAAAATGATGCTTCCATGGTGCTTTTGTACAGAAACCTTTTGCATCAATGAGAGGACTATTGATGCCCTGATATGTTGCAAACAAAATTTTGGCAGTATGAAGAACTGATGCTGCTCATTCTGAGTCTGTAGGAATACGTGTAGGCACATTAGAGAAAACTAAAGGAAACAACTTTGGAGCACCAGTGACACACTCTGCCTTATAAATGCCCAGGATCAGGAAGAAATGTCATCTCTGAGACAATAACATAAATAAATGGCCACTGTGCATCTTTCCAGTGAAGAATCTGACTGGACATGGTACTGATACGGGCATAGGTGGAGTGCAATTCTACCTCTTTACAGTGATGCCTATATTTCCAATCAACATACACAATCCCACCTGTTTCTGACTGTAGTTGCTGTCCTGACAACATCTGGGGAGGATTCATGGCCCAGTGCAGTTGTCTACAAAAATCCTGGCGGTCATCCACGTGAATGTAATCATATATGTTTTGGTGCATTACATCAGTCTGAAACGATTGCAACAAGGAATGGTTAATTAGGAACTGTAGGGGGGCAGCCATTTATCTTTAGATTGATGCTTTGCTTAAAATAATGGCAGGTGTAGGACACCTTTGGAGCAGCTTTAATGAGGAAAATTGTTTCAAAGACCCCTACTTCTCAACATCTGCTTTTTCCCCTCACATCCTAAGATGATTCTTTCTGTTCTTAACTCTTTTGTACGTATGCAAATATGAGTAATAAACGTCCAACTGGCAAGTGAAGACTAGTGGCATTCCCCCAGGGATTTATGCTGGGACAAACCCTCTTTAATTTCTTGACTAAGGAAACCTGGGATAGAATGCATGCTCAGCAGGTTTGCAGAGGGTACGAGCTGGGGAGGGCAAGGCAGCTCCTTGGTGGGCTGTAAAAATAGGCTGATAGGAACTTCAGGAAGTTCCACAAAGGCAAATTTCTCTCTTAATTTTGGGTACCCCATGAAAAGAAAGAGATTAGAATGTCAAAATGAGCCCAGGAGAGTGCTACCAAGACACTTAAGAGAGCTGGAGCACATCCAGGAGAGAAGAACAGGGTTTGCTCAGCCTTCGGAAGGGCAAACCACAGAAAGAACATACTGCTTGTCTACATCAACCAAATGAGCAGAGGAAGAGAAGACAAAGCCTGACTCTTCTCAGAAAAACAAAGTGAGAGGGCAAGAAGCAACAGACGCAAGTGGCAATGTGGGAAGCTGGGAATTAATAATAAGCAAAAAAAATTACAGTCGTGGTGGCTAAACACTGGAACACATCTTCCAGATCAGTCCTGCATCAGTCCTGCATCAACCTGCTCTAGCTCGATGTACTTTGAGCAAGAGATTGAACTAGATGACCTCCAGAGGTCCTTTCCAACTGTGTGGTTCTGCTATTCTGTGACTTTAGAATATACTTATTTCACACAGACAACCAGCCTAGAAAAGCAGCATCTTATACTGAAATTGAAAAGAAACTTCTAACTAAATCTTAGTTTTATAACGAATCATGTTTCTGCTAACGAAAGCTTTGTAAAAGGAAATTTCAAGAAATAAATCTTCACCCCTGAGATTGACAAAAATGAGATGGCATAGTAAAATAACCTTATTTCAGTAAGTCTAATCAGCAGTCAAAGGTATGCAACATACAGTGCTGCATTTAAAAATAATAGCAGAAGTTATAATATTGGCAATATATGTATTGACAAGAAAGTCAATACAATGTCAGTGACTGGGTATTCTAAGTAATTCTGAATATATTTACCTGATGAAACCCTAGATAGTCCACAATTGTTGATGATGCATAGAATATCATTCCATCTGCACTCACCACCAAGGCAAAACCATTCAGTGACTGAAAAAGGAAAATAAAATACTTTAAAAGATAATAAGAAGATAAAGAATAAAATTAGTATCAATGTAATAATTTTAAGAATATCCTAGGAATGAAAAAACTTACTCTGCAAAAGTTGGACAATAAATTCTTTCCTACCATGAAAAATGAGTAACAACCTGGAACATGCTTTCTTTCTTTTCTAAAAATAGTTAAAATATTTAATTACAGTATAACGACCATATTACATTACTAGTTTATTGTCTGCTTAATTGTCTGCATAATCATTAATTCATAGAATTAAAAGTTTAATAGCAAGTGCCAACTACTTTGTTTTTCCTTTTACTTTAAAACTGCACATTCCATAATAATTACTTTGAATATATATGCATTAATACACATAATATAATAATATCCAAAGGGAAAATTAAATACATGTGCTATTTTACCCATGACTCTAAAACTGGATTTGTACTTTTTGTATGGCTTTTTTCTTAAGCTGCTATAAAAATACATACATAGCATAATTGCATAAATGCAATGAATATAAAAAGTCAGTCCTCATGCTGCATGAGGACTGACTAATTCTGCCTCTCTTCCCTTGATAAAGGTTTGGTAACATATCTTTACTCCAGCAGGCTTGCACTCCAAGGCAGTCTAGATCCTTTCATGTGGTGGTTTTGAGGTCTTTGAGATTGCAGTTCAAATAGCTGTTGCTGAAATACTGCTATATTATTATTATCCTTGCTTCACCTTACTCTCGATGTGCCTATTAATCCTGAGTTAATCCTGAAACACAGTGAGGACAGATTTTCAATTGCTCAGTAACCAGATACACTGACATATTTTTGTGAGCTTGGTTCTCTTTTTGGTTCCTAAATAAGGACCAGATTTCCAAGACTGCTTGAAAGCAGCTCCCACTGTGACAATGGTGGGCAGAATTTCAAGAGTTCAGTGCACAATAGACTGACCTCCTCAGAAAGTTTGGCTCCCATCGTAAATGTGGAGCACCTTTGGAAACGTGGCCCCGTGGGACCACACTTGGCCAGAGGCTCTGTGCCTTGAAGAACCTGTGAAACAATGATTTGAGAAAAGTAGTGGAGAGCCTTCAATGGCTGTAGCAGCAAGTGATTCAATCAGGTCAACACTAACCACAAGTCAACGCTAAGAACAGTCAATGGCAAATCTTGTTTTGCTCCAGGTCAGCTCCATAGGTGCAGATCCTTTGCAGAATAAGAGTGATCTCTGCCTTGTCAACTCTTCAAGCACAAGGACTTGCTCAACTGGTGCTATTTCCTGCTCTAGATAATGCCCAAATTTGTCCCAGCTCCTCACCAACCAGAAGATGGTATGTAAAGATTTCTGCATCTTCACCTCTCACTGCACTGAGAGGAACTTCCATGGATGGTATCTGTCATATACATTTCCAATGTCAAATGGAGACAAGAAAGCATTTTTGGCATCTTGTCTCTTTGGACTCATCTTCATAACAATGAAACCATCAGTGATGTGATGTTAGGAATTTTATTATATTTTGAACATCTGGCAGGCCTTTTTATTTGGATAGACTAAAATTTTCCATAAAGATAGCTGTGGGACACTTAAGGGAGCTCCCTTTTGTCTGTGCCCCTTACCAGGCATATTCTGAAAGACTTCAAGTCCTGCCTATGAAACTGGACCAGGTAGACGCTAAGAACATTTAAAAAATGAAAGAAATGTGCTTAATTAAATAAAAGTTCTTAAGCTATGAAAACTAATACACCAAGCCCTACCTTCATTGTTTAAGCTTCAAAGACCACAAGATCTGAATATTATTGAAGAATCCTACACATTATCATGCTGAACATCCTTAAAAGGTACCCTCCATTGTCCTGCAGGCAAGCTGGAATTTTTCAGCCCTTGTAGGAATATCTGCCTTTGTCAAGGATTGCTTATCAAGAGATAAATTCATCTATTCAAAAAATTAGTCTTCTTCAACATATTGGTACATACTCTTTAGGCCTAGACACATACATAAGAGATCAGTCTCTACCCTTAAAATGTGAGACTTGATCTCCCACGGTGGAAAGCAGGAAGGTTTTTCTTTACAGGTCTTTTTCCACAGAACTAGAGTCAGGCTGAACTAGGTGCAGCGGTTTCTAAAAATTGGAAAGGGAAATGGGACCATGTGCATTTCCAGGGATTCAGATCAGTGTACTGGCAACTACATCTGTGAGGTTGGAGGAGGCATTAAGAAAGAGGTGGGAGGGAGGAAGAGGGAAGAAGTGGAGGAAAAGTTCAAGGAGCCATGTATTTAGGTTAAGCCAGAAACAAGTGTGGATTTGAAGCATGTATGTAAATGAAGAGATTTCCAAACTTCCCCTGCTTTGTTTTTGATTTGTTCTCAAAATGCTGGTGTCCTCCCCTGAGGTTATATCTCTTAAATAAGCACCCCCTGGTTTTCACTACCCCAACTGCAGACATCAGATGCTTTGCCCTGCAAGCAGGGAAAGCAAAATCTACTTCGGTGCAAAACCAACTTTTATGAAGCCATGTGACTAAGGTGAGGATTAACACAAATTCCATGTCTCTAAATTAATTTTAGCTGGGAAACCTGCTGCTTCAGACACACTAAACAAAGCCAAGCTGGATATCAAGTAAAACTTTGCACCAGCGAATCTCATGCACGCCTGCAAATTCTTCTGCTTTCTCAGTATTACCCTAAAATGTAGTTCAGTGGGAAAACAGACATCTGTAATACAGAAGACTCAAAAGAGTCAGAGCTGGGCTGGGATTTATACTTTTCTTATCTACTTACCACAGGTGGGGTAAAGGAGGAGGGTGTTTGCTAGCACATTACCCACCCTGAGTGGGTAATGGTGATTGCAAATCAGTAGGGAAATACCTTTTCCAACCTCTCAGAAAAATCTCTCAGGTACCAAATACAACTCCATACTGAAATCCTTTACAGTAACACTGCATAGAGGTTTTTCCATTTTTCTGGCCAGAAGCCTAGTGACTTGTTAGACTGAGTAGGAGAGACAGCTTCAGTCCACGAGAATGGGTGAAAACTATTCCCAGCTTTTTTGTTCTAAGTTACCACATCTCACATTAAACATCGCAACAAAGTGTATGGCTCCACTTATGATTTTTAAACATTCTCAGATATTGAAATAAGGCAGCTCTTCTCATTTCACTTTAATCCTCTGAGCAGAAGTTATCAACAGCCTAAATGGGGCTCTGGTATTTAGGAGGAGAAATAACCAAACTCTACAACTCAATGTTGGTGGTATTTGTTTTGTGTCCAACAAGTGTGTTTCAATCAACACAGTCCACTTGCATACTAAATTTTTTTTTCCAATATTGCATATTCTTACACATGCACACATTGAAACAAACACACAAAACTATTAGTATGGACCTTAAAACTTCTACGACAAAAAACAACTAACTTCAAATCTGCAAAAAATACATGATTTTAAACTGCCATTTGGTAAACCATATGGATTCAATGACAGATGGAATTTCTAATCCAGGATAATAGCTGAAACATGTGAGACAGAATTAAGTATGTATTGTGAACATTTGTTTGTTTGTATTTGGCTTTTTAAAAACACTTACATGAGTTTTCTACATTGTACTTAAAAAATGAAATCATATGGGACATTTTTCCCAAATGAAAAAAAAAGGAGAGCTTGGCACCAGATAGGGGCCTGTGTTCTTTTGAAAAAAACATGTACATCCAATTATGTACTCACGAAAAGCTGCACCTGCTACTGAAACAAAAAAAAAACAATTAATCTGTCAGTTCAAAGAAAGTATGATATTATTCTGGTGCCTGCAGTAGCTGTGAGATGCAAGTTATCAGTTCCTTCCATTAAGAAGTTTTTGAAACTTTATTAGTCAAGAGATTCTCTTTGGGAATGAAGGCAAATATTTTGAGGAAGATAGGACTTCCTTTGGCAAGATCCTTTATATATCCTGATTTTTTTTTCCTGGTCTCATAGCAGAAAATCAGCCAGAAAATACTTCAAAGATATTTTGGTCAAGGTCATGGCATAGTAAAAATAAGGAGGAGGAAAAAAAAAAAAAAAAAGAAAGAGAATGAGTTCCAATGCACATTTGTCTTATTACTCTTCCTTGAAATAAAGGAAAATTCACTAGCATTAAGTCTCCAGAGACCATGTTACTATGGCTACTAAAGTACAACAGTCAAGGCCTGCAGCCATGCCTTGCTTTGAACAGATTTTCGAGTCACGCAACTTGGGTACTAAATTTCCAGGGTCAGTTGGCTCACAGTTTATCTGGAACAGTTTCATTTAATAGTGGATCACTGAGTTTTTGCCCCATCCTATGTGGGATGGGGCCATTTTCTGATGATCTAAATAAGTAGCTATTTAAAAACTCTGGAAATTATATACTTGCTCATGTCTTATGAGTATTAGGAGGAAAATGCAGACAGTTAATTGTGTCTTCTGTCTTAAACTGAATTGTTTAGTGAATCAGTATTTCTTTACACTGGTGTTTTTAGGACTCACAGTCGCCCTTCTCAAAATCCTTCTAAATCCCTGAGGTTCTCTTTATAAACCAAAAAAAAAAAAAACCTAAACCAAGCAACAACAACAACAACAACAAAAACCCCAACAAAACCAAAAAAATCCAAAACTCTTACAGAACCCTGAAGTAAAAAACAGCATAAAAGACTATTCAGAAATACCATATCTGGTGACATCAGAATATGGCCTTTGCTCAACAAGTACAGTATCTCTTAGCCCTCTGGACTATCTATCTACAAAGCAACTTCAAAATGAGTATTTCTGTGAGTAAGCACTATTTCGTGCAAAGAAGAGTGGCAGAATTGTTTTAGCATTCAGTTTTGATCAAGGGTTTGCGTGTACAGATTAAATTTCAGGCAAAAGAAACAGAACAGAAGACAAATTTCCATCATTTGAGCCAGCAAAGGAAGTACTAGCTGAAGTCTACAGACATGGAGTTATATGGGAAGCCTTTCGGAGAGAAAGTGCTCAATCTGATAAACTGGTTTTCATAGACAGCAGAAATTTTTATTTTCAAACACAAAGAAATATGTATATATGACCATTATGCCCCTTTCACTCCTCCCGTCACCCCAAATAAAACAAAGTTCATGTTCCTGCCCGTGTCCTTGACCCTGGATATTACTTCAGGCTTCTTTCAGTATGGAAATTCAGCATCTAGTGCTGCACTACCAAGGTCAACATTTTCAACGATCATTCACAATGCCAGACAGATTTGAGCCCTGGCCCTCACATTTACTGTCAGAGGGAACAGCTGAGCCATCTGAAAGGCACAAATGATTGTGAATCATTCAGCTGGTGACATTTCTCATTATTCCATTTTTCAATATCCCATCATTTCCATGAAGGAATTAGGGAAACCTTGGAGATGCTTGTTTATATATGTGTCTTCAGTCTAACAAGGGAGCTGGAACGCTGTGGCTTGTCAAGAGGCAGCAGTCGAAACCGGCCTCCTGGAAATCAGTTAGGAAAATGTAAGTCATTGGGCTCCGGTAATTGTGAGCTATAAACTTCCAAGAAAACATAGTAGTTCCCTGGAGGGTGAGATTGCAATGTGTGCACACATGTAAACACATTTTAAACCATAGTGATGTTTTTTATAAGCTTGATATGTAACAAGTATTGGACACAACCAAGAACAACTTTGCCTTTGAAGTTGTTTTGAATGCACTATGCAAAACTGTAAATGCAGCTTTTCTTCCATTATGCATTCCTTCCAAACTAAGATTTTTGTAACAAAGCTTGCTTAGTCTGTGTCAAGTCCTTGGGATAGGGCCTCTCTTCGTTAACATATACATGAATTTCTGGTCCCCAATGAACCCAGCACCTCAAAACCAATTACTCTGCCCAAGATGGGGCTAAGAAACAAGAGCTGAAGCATCAGTTGACTTTGTTTGTGTAGAAAGTTTGTGTGATGCATACTAGAAAGAGATGCATCCCCATTAATTCCTGTTTTTTCCACAAGTATTAAGCACTGGGAAAGAGAATACAGACCATGCTTCCAGAGAGAAGCAGTACTGATGATGACTAGCTTAAAGACAGGTTAGGGAAGGTTTTGTTGATGCAAAAGTGAATTCATGGATAACACTGAACACCTCAGTACAAATTTGTTATATGGCATGCTTTACCATTTGGGATTTCATATGGGAAGCAAGAATATGAATGCTACCTGAGGTTAATGGATGGTATACAAGTACTGAAGGCTACTTAAAATAATATAAAGAAGAGTATTTGAATTATTAATTCAAAAATTATTGGGGCAAAACACATTTTATTTATTAATACATAGCTAGATGTATGATGTTTGCTAGATAGTTAGTGGGCAATGGATGAGTAACATGTCATTTACCTTAGCAGTTATCATGAAAGGATACTAAATTCCAACATGATCATTATATCAATTTCTTTAGCCTCCTCATTAATCATGATGTTGAATTTAAAATTGTGCTCGACTGGTAATGGAACCCTCCTGTCAATTCTCTTTCACAAATATTATGTCCTGGACTACACTTGGAAATAGAAACTATCTTTATATTGATTCATGCAGTTTCTTGTTTTACTTCCTCAAAAGCAGATGTTGTATTCACAGATGGAAGCAAAGCTGGAGCAATATCTTCAGTGCAAGTTCAGCTCTTCGTCCTTTCTGAATTCTGCAGCTGCTCTGAGCTTTTCAGTCTTCTCTTCAACAATTTCAATATAGAAAATGCAAGCCTGATTAATTCCATTTGAGAAGACCCAAAATGAAGCATTAATTGCTCAGTACTCTGCACTTGTAATAACAAATTTAGTTAGGTAGACTTTGAAATAACAAATGTAGTAAGATTAGGCATTATATTTCACAGAAATAAGTTACTGAAAAGAGTCTCAAATAATATTTATCCAACATGTTAGACAATTAGACATATGTAAGTACCAAATGTCTGGATTTTTTTCAGTGTTATTTACATGTAAGTGCATCAAGTCCTGAATAGAGGAAGCCGTCATAATATTCCATCCACAGCTGACTTTTATTTGTACTTGCAAACTGTTAATGAGGATGAATGGCAGACATCTCTTTCTGTAAGGAATCAAAACCTAAAAGAGACAATGTTGCAGCCTATATACTGAAAACAGAATGTTATGTCCTAATTTCACAGCAGTCTTTTTCTGTGTATTTAGCACTATATATCACATTTTCTAACATGAAACTTTTTCAGGAGGTGGGGAGAAGAGCAAAACAATCTGTATTTCACATTCTGTTTGATAATAAATGCTAAACCACCCTTTTAAAACACTGTTTCAGGTCAGTAGAATTTTCAGGGAGAATGGCTTCCCTGAAATTGACTCTGGGAACAGTTTTACTTTGCAGGTTGTCATCTTATGCATGTTTTGTATGCTGTAAGTATCCTGTATCGAGCACACCCTATCCCATTCTGACAGCAGGGGTGAATCCTGCTGCTATAAAGGCATTGTGCTGACCCAGAGAGGCAGGCAATACTTTCTCTAATTGAGATATCAAGTGGATGACAGTGGATCTTATGGAGAGGGATAAGGATAGAAAGTTAGAGACAACTCCTCTAACCAGCAGCAATGACTGCAAATCTTAGGCTGCATTATAGACTAAATGAATCCTTCCCCAAGCCTCTTCTGCAAGCCCCTGCTTTGGTTTGAGCATTTAAGTTTTATTAACTAAGGCAGACAAAAAGTGAAAGTGGAATGTATTCAATATTTCTAGTAAAATATTTAGGTTTTTTACCAAAACCTCCATAACCAAATTACTGCAAATTTGCAAAAGCTCTCAAGACTGGACACAGTCTAGCCTAGACCTGCTTTCTTGCTCATCACTGTGCCTTATTGAGAAGATAGCAAGGCTGCAGCTCATGAGCTTTTCTGAATTGAGAACGAGGAATATACTGAAAGCAAGTGTCATCTATGAATACAGTTTAGGGTGCTCACTTCAACCAGTTAAAGACAAGTTGAACAATGTAGGATTGCAATTATTTTAAGTGTATATCTGCTTCATCTATGTTTTGAGGTTTTTTTGTGCAATACATGACTATGCCATCTTCAACAACGCTTCCTGAAAAGCAAATGCAGAAATTGGTATGAAATGAACAATGTGTTTTGTGTGAATGCCTTTGTTGCCTGAATGCAAGAAGTCAGTTCTAGTAGCAGATTAAGTCCTGGTGCATCTGTACGATGCAGGGCTCAGGTACAGATACCAAACCTATTGACTGGTGGAAATAGTTGTCAAGGATTAGTTCTGAAGTCAGTGAGAGGAAAAAAAACTAACAGAGCTGAAATGGGAGAATATGTTTTGTTGAGGAGGAAGTTATGTGGCCACTGGACTGTCTCCAAGAGGCACCGAAATAGCCTGAGCAGAAACAGAGGAAGCGGCTGTGAAAAGTGAGCTCGGGTGGAGTTGGCTGTGATGAGCAGTCTGGAGACAGCAACAGCAGCCTGAAATTCAGAGCTGCATCTGTGCCCAAAGTTTATTGATTCTTCACCTTAATGCTATGGATGGACAGCTGCTCTGTTCACTGGTACAACTACAATTTCTCAGCCAGCCCTCTTCATATGACAACAGGTTTGCCTGCCTCCTGACAAATGGAAGACACTTTTCCCGATGCCAGCACCAGCTAGAGGATGAGAGCTGTCTCTCCTCACCACATACCTGCGCTGACAGCCCGTTCACTCTGCTCTGTCATACTGAACATAGGCTGCCTGTCCTGATTTTCCAATCCACTCTCAGCTTGCTCCCTCTCAATTGTAATTTTGTGTTGGAGAAGGTAAATACTAACTCTCATCAGCCCAACATGTCACGAAATCTGAAATGAAGCACTTACTGGCATTTTCCCATTCGCAAAAAGGCTCCACAACAAGCCTCTGCAGAAGTACCTATTTTTCCTCTTCAAATTCCCCCATAAATCTCTTGCAAAAGTCCTGGCAAAAGTCAAGCTTCTCAGACATTATGTGTGCTGGCAATTGTGGTTACCGTTTTGTTCATTATTTCCACACAATTTTGCCCATCAAAATCCATCTTTTATCACTTTTCTCATAGTTAGGCTGAAAATCTGAAGGGAGGGGATAACACAATTTTGTTTTTCTCTGTCCCCCTGTCAAGTTGGATGGTGCCACCTCCTGTATTTCAGAAACCTCAGCACTGTGGCAGGATCATGATTGTCGTACCCATAACAGTAGCACTAAGGACTGGAGGAGAGAGCAAACGGAATTTAGCGGTCATGGCTTTTCTATCCAGATTTGTTAGAGAAGAAGAAAAAAAAAAAGAAGAAAGGAATAAACGAGAACATTAGTTATTTGTCTAAAGGGCAAGAGAAAGGATGTTTTTTGCACAGAGCTGTGGCCATGCCAAATTTCAAGTCTGGATTTTAGAAAAATGCTTATTTGAAAAGAAAGAAATAAAAGGGACCAGGGCCTCTGAAGTGTTCCTTTGTGTTTTGCCTACGCCTGGCAAGAAGAAAGTGAATTTACGCATGTGATAAAACGGCACTCCTAACCCTATTTATGGTTTATTTTAATGGATAAATTCCCTGTAAGTCATCCCAAGTGACTAATGTCAGCTTAAATCATGTCAGTTAAATTTCTGGGAGAAGGTTTGTGTTTGAAAACAAAGGAAAGCAAAAGCGTTGTTTGGGTAACTTTAGAAAGTTGTATTAACTGAAAAAAAAAAAGGCACAAAGACTATGAGCTTTTTATGAGACTTTCCTATTTTGATAGTCCAATTTTAAACCAGTTAGATTAAGAAAATGAAGCACTGCATCAACATCTATCAGGATTTACTTTAGAAGGACTGTGCTAAGAGAGTGTCAGCACTATGGGAAGCTGAAGAGGGATTCCAGACCAGAATAAACCAAAAATGTCTCTTTCTATCAGTTTTTTATTTCTGAAGTTTGTGCCATGGGTCATAGATCCATATAATCTCAATGCACTTTGTTGGATTTGCAATTTTAAGTTTAAAAATAACAGGAAGAGGAAAAATCTCTTGCTCTCAGACTGAAATTCAAACCGGAGTACCTTTTTCAAGAGCACAGTTTTATCAAGAACTGATTACATAAATCAGTTTGGAAGGAGGAAGTGGAATTACACTAACAAGTTTAAAAAAATGACAGGAAACCAAGTGGGAAAAGGGTTTCCTATGTTATTTCCTTATGCAGAGTGAAGAACAGCACCAATAGGATGTTTTCTAATGTATCATTTTCCAACTCCTTTGGAATGAAACTAGTTCAAGCTGTTAGTAGAGGCCACTGGGAGATGCATTTCAGTGCCAAAATTTGCACATTCGCCTCTCCAAAGTAACTCCCAGGAAGATTATTATTTGCATCCATTTCTCAGGTAGCAACATAATATTAAATAATAGGCTTTAAACTTACATTGTGTCAAATCCTAAATCATTTGCTTGCGTTAAAAGTTTGACTTTCATTGGTTTTGATTAAAAAGACCTGGAGTCTATTTGGTATTAAAGCTGTCAAAAAATTACCTCATTGACTTTGGTGGGAGCTACCAAATTAGAACCAGGATTTCCAAACCTGTAATATGGAGTTAAGAAATAATCTATAAAGGACTTGTCTGGATGAAAAAGGGCCTGTTCTCTGTACTACAGGATCTCTACCTGATTGTGCTGTAGCTTTGCACCAGCAGCCAATACCAAGCACAAATGCTGCTGGTTCAGAAGGTAAATAACCTGAAGTGCCTTGCTAGTTTTGCTACTTATAACTCAAATCAGTAAAATTCCTCTGCATGCTGTGGTGGAACAAAAGCATGCCTACAAAACATGTACGCTCAGGTTGAAAAACCCAACTTTATTTGTTTAAGTAGCTAATGTAATGAAGCTAGGATTATTACTATCAGTGGAGAATTGTAATGGTTGCACCATCAAACCTAATTTCATGGTTTTGAAAGTGTTAGTAATTTGTTTATTTTTTAAGTAGAGGATCATATGATTGTGATTTTAAGATATTTAAGATGCCAAGTACCTCAAAGTCTCTGTAAAAATTTAAATAAGTAGTAAGCTTCTCCAGATCCCTCTGCAGAACCTTCCTGCCCTCAAACAGGCCAGCACTCCCATCCAACCTTGTGTCTTGTGAGACTGACTAAGGATGCCCTGATCCCCTTATCCAGGTCCTTGATAAAGGTATTAAATGGAATGTACAGTGTGACTGAATAAGAAGTATCAGGACAGTCTAATGACTGGCATCTTCAATGCAGCCATAAAGAAAAACATGAGAAAAAAACCACAGAAATGTGATTCTTGTGCCCTGAAACCTTAAGAGTAGAAGACTCATGGAAATCCGACTCTGAACTGTACAAAAGTGTGGCTTGGAGCATCCTGAAAAACAACATGGATCTTCTCTGAAAGAGTCTGAGCTGCCAGTGAGCATGGAAATGACAAAAAAAAGTCATGTCTGGCCTTTATCAATATTCATCATTGAGAAGGGAGCATGATAGAACCAGGCAGCCTTACTCCACTAGCATCTGTTGAGGAGCGGCCTGCATTGTCCATATTTCTTTATATTTATTGTGATATTTTGGTTATAAAACACTATTTTCACACCTGAAAATAATTATGTCCAATAGATCTGGAGACAGACATGCCATAAACCCTATGCTTCAGCCTACAAGAGCATAATAGAAGACCAACAAACATAACAAAGAAGTAAAGAAAGTCCATGAAGGCAGAAATTTGAACATCAATTATTCATCCATGTCAAGCAGCAAAACTGCAGGAGCAACTGTGAAGTGGTCAATAAAGCCCAAGTGACAATTTTAGCAGGGTGCTGCCTAGTGCACAATGCTGGTTACCCAAGAAGCAGTGTTGGAGGTGATGGTGGGGTGATGCCTGATTACGCGTTATTAAGAAAGCAAGTCCATATAGAGCCTCCCCCTTAATAGCAAGCATTTAATTCTTCCAGGGATCAGTGAATAGTGTAGCACATGACAGTTACACAGCCATTTGGGATGGGCAATTACCTCCATCATAGTGTAGACTCTGAGTCTGGACTTAAGATTACGAGCACAGCATAGCTGGGGGGAAGAGCAGGAGGTGGCTAACAGCCATGAGATGAATCCTGCAATCAAGGCTATTGCCTAGATACCCACCAGTGATTCATTATTTTTCCAAGTCACCATTTTATTGTGTTTCTCCACCCCATCACCCCATAAACTCTATCTGGATTTGTTGACTGCCAATACAACTTATTTTCCCCTTTTTCTGGTTATGGGTTTGGCCCAGTGTTCCTTAAGTATTCACTAACAGGCTGCAGAAACTGAATGTGCCCCTTTTCTGCCAGAAGGCATGGGGCACAGGGGTTGCAAAAGTACCTGTCTTGGAAAATATTTTGAAAGTGCAAAGTTAAAAATCATTACTGCAGTCAAACTGTTGGAATGTGAAAGCTCAAAGGACAGTAAAGATTGCAAGAATGGGACATATTAAAAAAAAAACCTTAATAAAATTAGACTTTGGTTCTTAGAGCCTTGTCTATCTTCCCTTCAAAGGGAAACAAAGATGGCAAGCAAAGTCTCTAATCCAGAAGAAATTATCTTAAAGCACCAAATAAATTATTTGTTTAGATACCTGCTGTGCTCCACTAAAAAGTCTTTGATAAACTGGTATCATTGTTTATTCTGTTATTGCTGATGAAAGCTATTTGATTATAGCTGTAAAAAATCTCCATAAAATCTTAAATAAAAAACACATGTTGTGGCAGAAGCCTTTAGAAATAAAACATTTTAAACATATTTTGAAGAAAGCCTAATTCCATTGTTTTCTTTCAAGTTGAAAGGGGAAATACTGGATTGTTCCAAGACTCAAGAGTCCCAGATACACTATTTACTAGTAATTAGGTTCTTGTTATCCCATATTTCTCTCCATACATAAAGCAGAGTGACTATACCCACTAGGAAAAAAATAAAAGCAATTGTTCCTGGTTTTCCATTAACATTGCACTCAGGAACAGTATTATTCACACATATTTTGGTGATTCAGATTATTCTGGTTTGTATTATATAAAGCAGAGGTTGCACAGTGCAAGGTGTTGTCATGACATGGAAAGTGGCTTTCAATAGCTGAAAAATATATTTTGAGAGCAAATAAAGCGGTCAGATTCACAAGTCAATATACAAAGAACAACAACCACGGTTTGCTTCTTCTTGGAAGGAATCAGAAATGTGATATTTAGTTAAAATCCCACAGTTCCTACTAACCAACATGGTGAATTTGGTTGAACAACATAAAAACCCACTTTTCTTCATGTGCCATAGCCACTGAATGAGGACCTGAGCCAAACTCAGTCCTCAGAGAACATTCCCGACAAGCCCTGAGGAAAACTCACCCTCTTACTCTAGGGCAGACGTGCCCATAAATGAAGCGTGGCAAGTAAATTCATATTAACATGCACTTAATCATCCAGTTAATGATCTACTTTAAGTATGATCCAGATAAAATATCTCTCCTGTATTCAGAGGGAATGTAACTCCTGCCTACCCTGCAGTAAGCAGAGCATATTTAGCAATAGCAGTCTCTCATAACCTGCCCCAAATTGTGTGCCAGTGTTCTCTCCATGTACTCACAGCAGTCAGTCTACTGTTTGAGGATACTCAATTATTATAACTTGTGGGCATATCATGTACACGCAACAAAACGTAGACTAAATATAGGAGACCCTCGTTAAAATTTATATACTCACCATATTTATCATTTACTGTACACCCCATATTTCCTATTCATTGAGAATGGAAATGGCTGCAAAATAACACCTGACAGCCAAACATCTTGTTTTGGCAGTAGCAGTAACTAATCAGATGCCTCTGTATTACTGGCTTTGAAACCTAAAATTAAAATCTTCTGAAATACTTAGAGGAAGGAAAGCAGGGTGCCAGTTTCCATTCCATAGACTTGAGTAACTTATGGTATTGGATCTCATACTAAAATGGGTTTTAATTTAATAGTATTCAGCAATTATTTGCTGGAGGCTAGTATTTAATTTAGATTTACATGCATCTCAGGGCTGTCATTAAAACACAGTTTTTACACCATGAATACTATCCTATCCAAAACAACTGTACATATGTAATCTTAATCACATAGGAATTTCCAAGGACCTCAGTGTATAAAAGACATTATTACATCATGTGTTTGAAATGCAGATCTATCTGGGATGGATCACTGGGCTCTAGCTGGTTCAGTAGTTCACAGCAGCATTAATTCTTCCTTAAAATTAATGGATCCAATTCTCAGTAACAGCATGGCCCCTTTATGCTGCTCTGCCAATATAAAGCCAGCCTAAAGGGGATAAAAATACATAGAAGGGATAACTTTTGCTGACACGGTGTGTGTGCAGAACACAGAGTTGAGGAAGTAGGATAAACTAAAATATCCTAGAATATCCTCAGTTCAGATGAGAAACCAGGAAAGCTCATGTTGACATCCTCAAAATATGGGCCAAGTTAAATAAACCTAAAAGTGAAAAAGGACTGTGAACTGGAGTTCACTGGTAATTTCAAGGATGCAAGCAAGGGTGCAAGGTTGAGTTGCCCAAATGGGCACTGACTGTGACTGTCACGACTGCCAGTCTTGCTCTTGCAAGAAGTGTTCACGAGTGGTTCTTGAAAGACTCGCACCAAGACAGAGTGTTTGTTCAAAGCTGCCACAAATCATCAGCCCAAATATATCATCAAAGTGAATAAATTACAGCCAGAAAAAGAGCAGCATTTTTTCACTCACTTCTAGTAGAAGTCCACCTTCTTGTACAGCAGTCTTGTTAGATATATTGTCTTCTTTTATCGTTTGGCCAACTTGCTTCTTAAAGTGCTTTTCTTGAATGGCTGTTGGAAAGAGTTGTCATCAATTTAGAAATCATAACGATTAGGGTCACGACTAAACTTGTTGTTTAGGCATTTAACATGCATTGAATTTAATTGGTAGTTACTGTCTTTGTGGTCTGGATCTTGGTTACTGACAACTTTCTTTTCTTTTTTTTTTTCCTCCTTGTGCTGGAGATTGATACATATTTTGCAGTCCAGATGTTTTTTATATGAAATATCTATCACATTTTTTATTGAACATATTTTTTCCATTAGTCTACTCTACATAAAGCAACAACCCAAACCCACAGGAAAGAAACAAAGAAAGTTAGCAAGTTGTTTTGTTTATAAAAATATGTATTATGACAATACAGAGAAATGTCTATATAACTCAGAAGAAAAGGGAGTGAATAAGTTTCTTATTTTCAGTGCTGATCTCCTTGACATCAGATTTTTTTTGGTCTCACGTTACCCTGTTCATTTCTACAAGTTTCAGCCTAACTGTAAGATTCAAGGGAATGTTCTTAAACTGTTTCATTTTTACACAGAGTTTTAAAGTTTGTTTTTATCATGTCATTTACTCCATGAAATTAATGAATATTTCTCATTATAGATTAAAATTTCATATATTTTTCCCAATAATAGGGAAAAAAGTTTATATCCAATTAAGCTTTCATGGGAAACTTAGCTGGTGAGTGCTCTTCCTTCACATTGCTTGATCTCAAATGTCTTTGAATGCTCAAATTCTTCCTATCAATATACCCTACAGAAAAATCACTGAAATACAACCCCATTTCTGGGGATAATGAAAGAACTTCAGAGAAGGCTGGCATTACATGATTATTGGGCTTCAGCATCATTTAGGGAATACAACAGGAATGTGTCTTTATCGCTTGGTCAGTAAAAATTAAGTCAACTTCACTCCTACATCCAGAGAAAGATCCTGGTAGCAAACAGAGATGCAGTTTTCTGGTTTTTCTCCTTTTCATGGAGAGAATGGGAGAGGAGAGCATCCCAGTGATCTTATCTGGGACGTTTGATACACATCTTCCCTTCCAGCCAAAGGGGAGTGGGAACAGCCACAGCCAGAAATTATTAATAAAACAAAAAACACCCCTCTGAAAAAAAAAGCCAAACCCACAGCAAAAAAGCCGAAAAAACACCACCAACAATCCAACCAATCAAAAATAAAACCTCCCCAGCAAAAAAGGGTTTATATGGCAGGAATAGTTTGTACCAAACCAGAATAAGAATAGGAGAGAAACAGCAAGCCTCTAAAAGCCCTGAGCCCATGCAAGAGTCCCTTAACAATTTAACAGCCTAGTAAGGGACCGTTGCAGGATACATCAGCATTTTACAATAAACAATGGCAACTCATAACCACACCAACTGAATATTTGTGATGGTTTTTAGCTTACATTGTAAATATTTGCTGCAAGTGATAATGTCGGTCATTAGCCCAAAGCAATTATCTCAAATGTATAATTAGATGTAATAAATCCCTCCCCTGGGCATGGGAAAGCACATCAGGAAAATCCCAAGCTGCTTTAAACAGATCCCTACCCATATTTTCCAGCCAAAATAATTTTGAGAATTCAGACTTGTAACCTAGGCTGCTGTGAATAGACTATACAGATTCTTAAATCTGCATTTTCATTTTGGTGTACCTTTTAAGCTAATAGAAAATGGTTGCTTTTTCCCCCCTGATCAGCTAGGCCTTCTGCTAGGCCTGTCTATAAGAACAGACATAGAATCATAGGCTCATTTAGGGCCTCGTTGATCATCAGGTCCAAGCACTAACCCGGCACTGCCAAGTCTGCCACTAAACTATGTCCCTAAGTGCCACATCCACACATCTTTTAAATATCTTGTGACAACAGTTTTTAAAAGCCCAACCCCTATTCCAATGGCCTCTTCCAGAGTTTCCCTCCTCAGAAAAGATGTTTTTGTAATTACTGACATGGTGGTTTGTGGTCTTTGCTCAGGTTAAAGGACAGACAGGGAGGGGTGAGAGGAAACGAAGGTTTATTTCTTTGATGCGCTCATTTGGTGTTGTGAAAATTCCATCCGTTCGAACTTCATCGTTAGTGGAAACTATTATTTTATCCAACTGAGCGGGCCAGAGCTCCCTGCCTGCTTGTTAGCCTTCAGGCTCATACAAACACTGCAGCAGAAGCACAAGAGATGTTTGTTCTGCAACTCGTCTGGCTACTATAAATTCCATCTCCAAATGGAAAGCATTCTAATGTTATTTTGCCAGTTAGAGTTACCCATATGTTAGGCCACACACATCCATTTCGTACACTGCCCTTCTCACTGGCCTGACTGCAAGGAGACCCACTGCACCATCAAAGAAAGACAAATAACACCATTGCTCCAAGAAGCGAATGCTCCTCAGAGATGGGAACCTTTACTCCTTGCACCCGAGGCAGCAGAGCCATCACTCATTGCTCACTCTCCTTCTGCCTCCCCACGCTGGAAATACTTGATTAATCCACCCACTGCTGGGTTGATACTGCAGTGATACCTCAGAAGAGAGCTGCTGGTGGTAGCCTGTCACCTGGAGAAAGCAGAGCAGGACAGGCAGAAAATCACACAGATCCTGAAAGAAATGAGGAGGAGGAGGAAATGCAAGACATGACAGGCAGATGAGGGAAACTTGCAAGATGTTATCTGACTAGGCAGAAAAACAGGGAAAAGAAAACAGAAGAGTTTAACAATACCCCTGTCACCACCAAGAATCATGAGAGAGAACAGGACAGCAAGTTTTGGTTAGGATGGGTGGCTTGATAGAAAAGACCCTGATGCCAAGACAGCTGTGATCAAGTTTAGACATCTCATAAAATGGTGTCCCTCTGGAGCAATAGTGAAGCCTATGATGAAAACAAATGTGAACTTGAAGAATGCAGGAGTACTGTCTCTGGTGGGCAGGGAGGAGCAAATTGTCTGAAAATAAAGCTGAAAAATAAAAAACAGCAAAGGATGACTCAGTGACCTGAGGGGGAAACACGCTGCTGGAGTTCCCATGTATCAAGAATGGAGCAAGAGAAAAGCTGATATTGCAAGCAGTCTAATGAATGCTGCTGGCTGTAAAAAAGAAATTATAGAGAGTTTTAGCTTTATGGAGCTTTAGACTTTCTGTGGGAGAGGCAACCCTTTTGATGGTCAGCACAGAGAGCTCATCCACCAGGCTCAAAACTGGCAAATTCAAAAGATGGGAAGTGGTAACACCCAAGACTGTTTTCTGAGCACGATGTATCGAGCCTGCACTTCCAGAACATGAAACAAAACAGAAGATGGAGCTGTTCTGCCAAAGAAGATGAATGAGCATATTGATACCATAGAATGATAAATACCAGAGATACATGTACCAGGGCTGACAGTTTTGCAAGGTCATGCGATCTGGTGTGCATGGTGCAATCCCATGCAACATTAAAAGCCAACAAGTCTGGAAATGCTGGGTCCTACAAAGGACAACACTGTGGAAATATACAGGGCAAGGGGACAGGGGGCTAGGAAGAAGAGGAGGGAGAAAAAAAAAAAAGAAATAAAACGGCCAATGCAATTTCCTGGAAGACAGGTCAAAGACCTGAGGATATTTTTTCAATTTCTAATCTGAAAGCAGTGAAAGGAGTGGAAACCAAAAAAATAATGTAGAGTTAGAATTGACAATTAGTGGAGAAAAGAAATCCACAGAAGAGACTATAAGATTGGCTGAATGAGTATGGGATGGTCTCAGATAGTGCTGTTGAACCTTTCATAGCTGCACTATCTCTGCCCAGGACAATGTAAAAACCAGAGACCTCTTTCAAGCCTCCAGTTCTCATGTGATTTGCAAACACCTTGGCTTGAAAACCAAATCTGGAATATTGTAAAGAAAAGAAAAGGTGCCTAACGCAGTCTACAGAAGCATTATGAAACCAGCCGTTCCCTTTGCCCCAGAAATAACAGAACATTTATTCATTGCAGGATACTCTTTAGTTCAAAGGGATGGAGATTTCAGGAGTCTCACAAAACCATACTTTTTAAACCCATGGGATTACATTCTCCGGAGTGTTTCTGTACCTCATCCTGCACAGCCTTCATTCTTCAGAAAATAATTAGCAAAAGTAGCTGCTAAGTTAGGCTGTGTAACAGACTTACATGGGGGCAAACTGTGCCCCAGGTGCCTGCATCAAGCAACAGCACAGGTAAAAAATGAGCAGTGAAGGGATGCTGCTTCTGAACTGAGCACTCTGCCTGGGTTCAACTGGGGTGTAGGAAGGGGACCATACAATCTTCTTCGGATTCAGACTGGTGAATCAGTTTCAAGCTCTCCCGCAAGGACTACTGGTTCTCTCCAATGATGCCCAGGGGATAAGTTGTTTCTTAAAAGAGTTGGATGAAAATACCCGAATCCACAGTGCAGGTTGAGTGACAATGCTTTAAGCATGCAAACCTTACGTTTGGTAACTGTTACTTGGAAGGAAGTGAGAGCGGGGTCTCTCTTCCTGGATCTTCTAGCTGCAGGAACAATCAGCTATGCGTGTTACTCTGAATACTAAGAAAACAAAACAAATCGACTCGGAAACACTCAGTATGAGCAATTCTGCTTAACAAATCTAAAGCCATGAACTGAAATGGTCTGTTTCCTCTGGCTGTGTTACAGAGAACACCGAGTGACAATTAGGATGGGGGTCATTAGATGAACACTGAAATGAAAAAATACACGGCATAAGGAACCGTTGTTATACATGGCCAAACAACATGGAAAGGACGGTTGCACAACACACAGGTAGTACAAATGCTTTGGGAAAGAAATCAGCACCAAAATGCATAAAAGCTGAATAAAAGCTGTACGGTGCTTGGTCCTGTTGCGAAGGCTACCAGAACACCAGATGAAATTAAGCTAGCAGTAATGCAGAGTTTTTCTTCCCAACTTAGCGGTTTTCTCAGTCTGCTTCTTCTTAAGAGATGCTTTGAAATCTGACTTCCCTTTGAAGTTTCTCGAGTACAGCATGACATTTATTTAAGGTACAAACCGAACCCTTTTGCTTTCCAGATCCCATCCGCTCTTTCTTCCAGAACCACTGTTCCCCTTTCCCAGCGAGCCTCATCCATTTCCCCCCGTGCGAGAGGGGCATCAAAGAGATGCCACCGCCGGGCTGCCCTCCTCTCCCCGGGGCTGGTGGGGCCAGCTCGCCCCCCTGAGCCCCCAGCCGGTGTCCCACCGCGTCCGGAGAGCCCTTTTGAAGGCAGGCGAGGGGGAGGAGAAGTCCCCGCTGCGGAGGAGGCAGAGTGCTGACTAACCCCGGCCCCGCTGTCACGCAAGCCTTGCCGCCTGTCAATCTCCCGGCGGCTCTGACAGCGGCCTGGCCGCCGTTCAAACCCTTGCGTGCGAGCAGACGAGCCACATTACCCTATGAAGTATTTCATAATAACAACAGCTGTTAAATATTGATGACTCCTGGCAAGCGCTGAATGCTTTTCGAGAAGGTTAAGCCTTGGTGTAATGGAACCTAATTCCTCATTATATACTGTATCAGATATCTGGAAGTTGCCTAAAAAAAGCAAAGGAGCTTAGAGTAAAGGATCAGAAAAATAACTCTCGTGCAGCAGGGAGAAGGGAGAGAGCCCGCTGTGCGAAGGGTGAAGAGTGTTTCCCCGAAGTCAAATCCCTTCACAAACAGTAAAATACCCTGCTGGAGCGATCGTCAATACGGTCGGTTTCACTATATTCCACTGGAGGGTTTTGTGTTTTTAGAAATTATTGCAGATCAGATAAACTTTCTAAAACAGTGATCCAGCTGCCAGTGCTCCGTGTGTGTGTGTAAAAGTACATGTGGGAATTATTTCTACAGAAATATAGGGGGAAAACTTCCTTTAGTTTCTCTGCAAACATCAGCTCTGAGAGATCTGGCTCATTAGAAAATTTAGTGGTGATATGTCAATCTATTAAGGATGAACTCTCAGACAAGGTTTCCAGCAGGCAAAAAAATGGAAAAGGATGAGCCTCTTGCCTTGGGGAAGTCCTGGTGTGCTTTCCTACAATTCCCAGAAAAAAAATCCACCATCTTCTTCACTCTGCCCTCTAAAACCCGTCAGTCTTATCTTTTCCCTCATGATCTAACTGTCAAGCAAGGTTGTGTCGGGAACTGAATCCGTTTGGGGTTGGGATTCATGATCGACAGAGTCCTTGGGGGATGGACCTGGTGTGATGCCAGGGCAGGCAGTACTGAGTAGTCCAGCAAAAAGGCAGCATTAGAATCCAGGTGCAGGTGAAAGAAGAAACACAAACTGAGGACTTCTTACAGAGGTGACTAAGTCAGGGTATTTTTTTTTCTTGCATGTGAAAAAGAGATCTGTGTGCCTTTGGGAAATAAAGTTTACATGAGGCAAGCTGAGAAGCTGAAAAGAATTGCTTGCAAATGTTCAGTTGTGCTGCAGTGCAAGGAGTTCTGTGAAGCTTTAGGAAAGTGGTTCACCTGTAGGGAACCCAGGTCTGTTAACTGAGACAGGATAGGGAATCACAAAAACTTAGGAAGCTGTAGGGATGGGACATTTGAAGGTCATCTGGTCTACCTCACCCTGCTCAGAACAGAGATAACTTCACTTAAGCAGGTTCCTCAGAGTTTTTGAGTATTCCCAGTAATGGACATTTCTCATTCCCTCCAGGAAAATTTTCATTATTTAATTAAAAACAGGATTGATTTTGTAAGATAAGGAGTTCCTTAATGTTTTAGGTGAATGAGCATTAGGGTAAATTCTGGATGGACACTTCCTGTGCCCACAATTCTTTGTTTGCAAATGTGTAGAATAATTTAAAAAATGCTGAGAATAGTGAAGTGGCTTTTATAAAAAGTGTATCTATATGGAGAATATGTAGAATAATTATTAACTCTTCTTCTGTTTTTTGCTGGTTTTCTGTATCTCATAAGAAATCACACTTGTACGTCAAGTTTAAATGTAGCCTGGGACTATACCTTCTCCCCATCCCATAATTTCTGAGGGATCACAGATCCAAAGAAAAGCTCCATGTAAAACAAATTTTGTGCTAACTATACAAACAATAGACTCAAAAGAACCTGTCTAGAAAACACATTTCTTCTCTGTAGCTTACTGTTGCAACCTTTCTTTCTTCATATGACTCAACAGATGATCTCCCCAACAGACAGCCCCACATTGTGCCTTGGCAAAGGAGATATTTTAGAGATCTGTTTGCATCACTGTGAGTAAATATTTGAGCTATCAGTTGGTCTGGTAGACTATATTGGCTACAAGACTGCTGAAGACATGTAGTCCTCTGAAATTATACCAGGATATAAGACTTATTCCAAGTAACAGTCTTCCTGTTTATCTTCACAATTCCATTTTATTTTCTACTACATTAAATATGATTATTTGATCACGGAAACTTATTGATTTATAGGTTCAGTCCTGGGGCCTTAATTTTATCTGTGTACTATTCCATTCTTTAATTAAGCTTTAATACGTTAGCTTGTCTGAATATTTGCTTGCACACCCTTCTGAATAAACACATAAAAGGTAAGTAAAAATGGGTTATTCTCTCAAACCACAAAATGGATTGCAAGCCTGATTTATCATCAACCTTGAGTAAGAAATCTGCAGACTATTTATTCCAGTTTCAAATCAATACCCACATCGCAGACAAAAAGTTGATTCCAACGCTTCTTCCTTGCACCTTTAAGTTTTTAAATTACATGTCTGCTCATCAGAATCATGATATCCAGCCTAAGTTTAGAGTAGAAAAAAATTTCAGAGAACTCTTCTGTATTTAGAAAGTCTGCTTAACATTGCTTAGTTCCAGAGTTAAGGACCTCAGAATTTACAATGAATGTAGTTTAATATTTTCATTTGTGACTTCACCAAACTGATCCACAATTAGCCTTAACTGTATTGCAGTGTGTTCTGACCTGCTACTTCCTGGTTGCTTGAGTGGGATCTCAGCAAATCCCACTGATCATGATATTTATACATATTCAGAGGAGCAGCACATCAGGACACATTGATTCTAGGATCTGTGGAGCACCTCACCTATCAAAAATACTTGAAGCGTTTCCCTATTCTTCCAAATATCCATCATAACGGCTTCTTGTCTGAATATCTGTTCATCTTTTCCCTTGTACAGATATATTTTAAAAAATGGGTTCTGTATATCCTCTGAATTCCTGGTGTTTTCTCTCTCTGTGGCCCAAGAATGTTGTCCTTGTTTGATATGGACATATCAAACATACTATTCTGTTGTCATTAGACCATTTTTTCAGGATTTATTCTCCTGATAAAAATAATATATCAGTGGATACTGATGTCCACAGCAGAGGCAGTTGCCCTTTGAGGAAAGGCTAAAATGGTTAAAAGTCACAGGACTTTTACTGAGAAGGGCCAGGGGAAATACAACAGAGGTTTACAAAATTATAAGGGCAGTGGATAAACTGAATGCAGAACTGCTGTTTGCCCAACCCCACAATATGAGGACTGTCCAATGCCCTGTAACACCAGCACAAGAATGCTTTAAAGTGGATAAAAGACAGCAGTTTTGAAGATGAGAATGCCAGACTCGATGGACCACGGGTGTGGCACAGTAGTGCATCTCTTATGTTGTTATATTCTCACTGCAATGCCATGGCCTTGTCCACAAAATTTGTTGCAGACAGAAAATAAACAACAGATGCACAACAGCAGCATCTGTGACGTGAAACAAAGTATATCACAGAAGTGACAATAAGAAAAATCAGAACCTTATGAGAAAGCCTGTATGTGACTAAATTTAAGCATATGATAAAAGAGCAGCTTGTGACTAATCGTTGCATCCAAAAACAACAAAAAACCTTTAGTGGTAAAAAGCCTATTGAAATAAACTTGAGTCTGAAATATTTTTCAGAAACATAAATAATGAGACCAAATCCATTTTTACTGAAAAGACAGCTAAGAGGAACACTATGTGTGTTCATAAGTAAGCAATTGAAGTCTACTGGAATTTTTCCCGCTTTTGGAAAGGCGATTGTAAGAATTGCATTTTACAGAAGAAATGCAATAAAGTCTTGATAACAGATTTACCTTGAGAATAACAGAACATTTTTTGTCTCTATTGGCTACAGAAGATGTGCATCATTTTACCCTCTCCAATTTTGGTATATAGTTTAGAACATTTAGTAATCAATCACTGAAGGACAAACTCAAAGATCAAGCATGAAAATAAATGAAACTGGGAAAATGCATAGAAAGCATCTCTCCCCCTTCTTGATTAGAGCAATCTGACAATGACTAACTTATGTGAGATTTACATGATCTTTGCTAGCCTTTTTGGATTTGATAACCTCTTTTCCAGAACTATGATTCAAACAGACTGTCTCCTGATCTTCCACTCCTCAATTTCTTGTGCCTTTAAAATTTTCGTTGCACCATTCTGCATGGAAAGACACAGGCTAAATTCACACTTGATGGTTCCAAGAGGAATTTAAGGCAGTATCTCTTAGAAGAGAGTTGAAAAAGCATGTGTCAATAGATCAGTATATCATCCAAGGGACTGTTTAAAAATAGCCAATGCACACGATCTGGAGAGGATAAAGGAAACCTTTAAGATGAAATAAACACTGCATCTAAAATATTCACACTGAGACCTTAGTGCACAGGATGTGCATGTGTTACCCAGAAAACCAAATCTGGATCCAACAGTTTTAGAGTCAGGAATATCATAAGAACAAATCTTTAATATCTGCTTTATATAGCAGCCTTACTGTGTCCAATATTAAAGGCAAAGACACATTCGCTTTCCAGCGTACTTTAAAGAAGCAAACACGCTTGACAGAGGAAATACGGGAATCTCCACCTTTAAATCAGCTGGATATCACAGCACACTGCTGCACAGCAACAGACACACACAGACACACACGCCTCACAGAACATGGTGCTCTCTTTCTGTGGCAGAGCTGCTCTGCTTGGCCGTTTCTGCTGCCCGTGGAGGTTGCCACCATGACATGAACTGCATGAAGCCTTGAAAAGTTAAATGCACCCAATGTGCTGTGGGAAAAATATGCCTGAGAGGAGGTCCTTAAGCTTTGGATTTTCTAATTCAGGAAGTAAAAACACATGCTGGGACAAGATAAGGGCAAGTGAAAAATCAAGGACATTATCTGAAAGTTTTTTTTTTTTTAATTATTTCAGAATCTCTTTCCAGGGCAGTTTTGAAACACTGAGCTGTATTCCAGCACCTTTTGGAATGATGAAGAAAACCAGTAGCATGACAATCTTACCGAAAAGCTCAAAATTAAGAACTATCTGACAACAGAACTGCCAGAAGCCTAAACTCATAATGTTACAATCCCTGGATCTCTTAAATGTGTTTTTATCCACACTAATATTTTAATGTATGCATACAAAAACTAGTCCTGCAAAGCTACCCAAACAGATGGATGTTGTCCCCAACTGGAATCCCTCATAAGACAGAGGGCCTGCAGAGAAGACACCATGGTTTGTCCAAAAATAAAATCCTTTTCAGAACAGGAACCTTCTGCAGAAGTATAAAATGCATGCACATGATGTATTCAATTACTACAATAACCTTTCTTTTTCACTTCCTCACAAAGGTTTTGCTTTGCTTTTCCTGACAGCCGTGTTCCGTACTCAGAAAAAGATCCCAAGCAGATGCCAAAGACCCTAAACAGACCAGTAGTGAGCTTACATTTTCTTTCCCTTTCAGCACCAGAGAAATTAAGTTTCTTAAAAGTGCCATGGTCCCTAGGTCAACAGCCAGAATTAGGACCTTCAAATTTTCTGAACGTAATAAAAAATTCTGTCTTTATAAAAGGCAGGAAAGGTGACATTTAAAGGCTCTAAGATTGCAAATTTTCTCCCTGCTTTCATTTGCTTTTCAATTTTTAAAACCAGAGAATACTTAGATATAGTGATAAACTTAAAAGGCAGGCACAGAGTTCTTATCAGACTTGTCCCATTTGAAGATAAGGAAAACCAATGTTCTGTATTTCAGAAACAAAGTCCTAGCTAATAAAATATAACCTTTTCTCCAGTTTCAGCTCTTCTGTATGTGTCATTGACTTGAACAGGCAAGTCTGACTCCTACAAAGGTGCTTGCTGCCTTGACTCATAGCAAGCTACCAAAGAAATAACGAGTATTCCTTATGGGATAAGGACAGGAATCTTGTATCTCATTCATGAAACATATAGGATTATGCCTTCAACTTTCTAGGCAGTAATAGCCAATTGCGGCTTTCACTGAGTGATCAATGCCAGGTGAATAGTGTGTATAAGGAGAACTATGGTACATAAATTACTTCTAGTGCTTCTTATTCTGACTCAGGTCTCTGGATGAAAATCAATGATTTCTTACCTACTGATTCATCAGATCTGTTTTATACTCATCATGTGACATAAACACTTGTTTCTATTGCATTTTCAGCAGTTACAGTATGATCTCCACTGGATATACACTGTGGCTTACTGCCAGAGTCAGTCCAATAACCACCAAAACAAGACTTACTAGCTCTATGCTAAGGAAAATAGGAGTAGTTAGAGGAAGAAAGTGAAAACTACAAATTGCAAAAAGCAAAGATGATCTTGCATGTTTTTTAAAAATGTGAAATTTAACTGGAGGCAGTGTATACTCTAGAGCACACTTTGTTTTAAGCCCAAGAATTTTTCAGAGGAATCACTATGCTGCATCCAAAAAAGGAACACTTTTTCTCCTGCCGGGGCAGATTTGCAGGGAGGAGGCTCATTTCTGCCTTGCTGGTCTGGCAGGCAGCAGAGCTCTATTCCTCTGATCAAGAGATCACTTTCATAACCACTTTTCTGAGGTCACAAATGAGTCTGCTGCAGTCACGCAACCCCTCGCCTACCAGAGCTTACTACAATGCAGGTTCACGGAAGCTCTTTAAAGAGGCAGCACATCCTTTCAGCCCTCACAAATATAAGGCACACACACATGTATTATCATATGGGATTCCCCTAAATATGCTGTGGGACTGTTTTATTTCAGTTTGATCGGGGAAGAAACATATAGCTTAAAGTTTTATGTGGAAGGAATGTTGTTGCCTGAGTAGAATTAAATAAAACTGAAGCTAAATAGCTCTACAGTTCTTTTAAATGATACTGGCACCTTTTGCAAATATTTAGTTAGCCTCTTCCTTTGTATTGTCTTAAAGGTCCATTGTCGTCAAACAGGTGCTACTGTGAACTATGTTAATTAAGATATTTAAAAGTCATGGTAAACAGTCAAACAAACATTAGATTCAATAACCAACAAATATGATTGCTCTGAATTAAACATTGCCCTGCCACACTGTTAGAAACACAACAATATGGAAATAGTAAACCAGGAAACAGGCTTATGAATTGACTCTGAAGGAATACTATGAAATTACAACAAGTTCTAGTCAGAGCTTGTTCCTAGGTCAGAAAAGTCTACTTTATTTTAGCCAAGTATCGCACAAACTACCAATATACACTGATATAGTTATCAGTAGCAATAGAGTGATCTGTTGTATGGACATGCCTTGCAGGTGATAGCTGGGTGATAAGAGGCAGTGGGGAATTTAAAGAAAAAAGTTAAAAATATTTTTTCCTCTTATGATAAGTCAACTCTACCCAAAGAATGGGGGGTTTGGCCTATTTTCACAAGCAGTTAACGCTATGAAAGCAACTGTTGTTGTTTCATCATTAATTGTTTGCACTAATTACCTGAAATAAAGTTTTCAAAAGCTGTTAAATTACACTGAAGCCTACAATTAAAAAAAATTATGATGGCTATAATGCTTATTGATATTTTGTGAGGATTACTGTGCAGACACATTTCATTTAATGGCAGCACAAACAGGCTCGCCCAAACCAGCTTTATAATCCAGCTTAAATAAAGTAACAATAGGAATGAGGGCACAGCACTAAGCCTGTTGAGGACTCACAGTGTGGGATGCAGCTTGCACTGTCCTGCAAGTTCATTGCTATTATTAGACACACTAAACAGGTGAAAGCTTGTTGAGGTGTGCCCATACATGCCACAGACAGTTTCAGGGATTCTGGAGATGCACCCACAGGCTATTAAATACCCTTGGCTTCATCCAGAACAAGGGATTTTTACACTTTAGGCTTGACCTTGGTGTGTATCTTCACCCAGCAGTGGGAGAGGCCCCCTCTCATCTGCATTGCAGTTTCTCATTGACACAAATGACATCCCAGACCAGCTTTGATATGAAATTAATGACACTCCAAAATTGGCCTTATCTCTGCTCCAGGTCTGGCCTATATTTATGGAGAGGAATTAGGTTGGAAGCTGGACAGAGAATTGTGGCTTTACTGCTGGTGGACCTCACTGTCAGAGCTCGGTGCACTCACATCATAGAGGCAGGCTTAACCTCAGGTGCTGAGCATCACTGCAGCTTCTCAGCTCAGTCAAAATGTTGGTGCAGGTGGTGAGACAGAGACACCAGTCTATAAAGGGAGGGTGTTGACAGCCTCTAGAGTGACCTCTAACAGTACTAGGGCAGACAAAGCTGCAGGCATTTTTGAAGATAAGTCACACTTTCAAAGAGTTCTGAGACTACTGAAGATGTTACCTTTAGTCTTATGTTACTGATTTGTGCCCATTCACTTATCACTGCAACAACTTCCCATGGAAATGAAAAATATACAGGATCAACTCTTGCCTAAACAGACTTTGTCCTTGTTTATGAACTTTGGCTGAAGCACAAAAAGTTTATCTAGAGAAAAACAGCACTGGATACTAATGCAAGTATTTAATTAACATGGCAATTTTTCCTTTCTAGCTATGGAAAGAGTTACGTGAGAATGCTGCTGGGCTACCTTACCTATACAAACAAATTACACTGTTCTTCTGGAGGCAGTTGGCAAAGAAATCATTGCTAACTGAAGGAATGACTTGATGTATGGGCATTTGAGGGTAAACAGCTGCTAGAATTCTGCTGCTCAGCTCTGTTCTGCATGCCAGTCTGGCCACAGAGGCACTTCTTGCCTTTCCGAGAGTCCTTTTTATAACCCCTATTATATGAAAGTAAAATATCTCTAATCTTTTTTCAAGAATATGACCTCTCCTACTCAAAGACAGTGTGGTCAATTGCTCCATTTTCTAAGGAGATGCAAGCAGGCAGCTAACACATGTGTCTAAGTCCCACTGGATCTGCAATTCTAGAGGAAGAACTAGTCAGTAATTTAGTATAGTGAAATCAGGATAAACAATGACTTCTCATATGCCAACTTCCAAATAATAATTGCAAGCTTTCCTCGCTCCCTCCAAGGCTCCTAATATCTTGCACCTGATAGTTGAAAGATCTGTACATAGAAGAGAACATGCATCCAGTAATTTGGATTAGCTGCAAACCTGCCTATATATATATATATATATATTTTTTTTTTTTTTAGTTCTTTTGTGGAGCACTTTATTTAATCTGAAAATTATACAGAGAAATTAATTTTTGTGGAGGATTTTGTTTAATCTGAAAATTATCCAGAGAAATGTAATAGAGTTCACTGATACCCCAACTAATAATCCAAAATCAAACCATTTCAGATTAGTGTACCATAAATCATTTTCAATTAATAAATTGACTTTAAATAGTTACTAAGAGATATTCTTTCATTAGAAATAGGCTTAAGTACTGTGACAAATTACTTAAAGTTAATTAGTTATTAGACTCAAACCTAAGGCTTCCTGAATAACTTGGTTATAAAAATTACAGCAAGCTTACTCACAAAATAGCTTCTACCCTCACCCTCTTCCTTCTGCCCAAACATACTGTCCATACTTGAAAATGGCCAGATTTTGTCTGGAAGAGGAGGAAAAGAGCGCTTTGCTACTGCAGTGTAAATTAAGTTTTATCTTGGTCAGAACCACTGCAGGATGCCTGGAAATACGTTTGTACTAGGCAGACCGAGAAGGACAGCAAATACTGCAGCTGCAGGAGTTAGTTTAAAATCAATTGTTGAGTTATTTTTCACTAGCTGTGGCTGAGCCTTCCACATGAGCCTGTTCTAGCACAGCATAGCCTCTGCCTGATGTGGAGAATGAGGGGAGAAGCTGGAGTGCCTAACAATTGCACTCCAGCCACGGCAACAGAGCCGGGAGTTGATGGAGTCAAGGCAGGATGGGGCAGGCTGGGAACGGGACAGCTGGAACATTCTTCTGCCTGATGTATTTTCCATTGGCCAGATGTTCCCCAGTTGACATGAGCTGCGAGAGGCTGCATGTGCCACTCCCGGAGGGTGTTCTGACCCCTGGGAAGCACTAAAGAGGCCCAGGCCTGCCCAGCATTGAGGAGGCACAAAGGTATTTCGAAGCTCTGATCCTCTCTTCTCCCACTCGGTCCCGGTGCCAAGTGCAGCTGTGGTGCGGGAACTCAGCTGTGGCGCAAGATTCGTTTTGTACATTAACCCGATGAGCTACGGTACCATCTGAGACCAACATGCAGCTAATTGCTGTGGGAACAAAACTTTGAATTTCCTGACCTATTCAAAGTTTGAATTTCCCACTCACTCCACACTCCCGTACTAACAGATGGTATACAGGGTGTAGCTTCAAAATTTCCTTCATCAGAGCATATGCAAAGACAAGAGGAGATTAATTGCACATCCCTGGAAACCTGCCCTTTATTTGCAGAATGGTGAAATTCGAAATAAGTCAATTAACATGCCCAAGCAGTCCCCATCTTCCACGCAGATAGTGCTGGCTGAAACTCTTCCGCCCAAGCTATCCCTGCCATGTGGAGCTGGAAAAGCACTGGTTACAGGAGCTGACTCATCAGCTGACTAGCCCACAACCTCAGCCACAGAGGACCAAAAATGCTGGTAGTGGCATGAAGCGTGTGGGTGGGAGCAAGGAATAAGCAATCATCTGGCAGCCTAATGCAGAAGGGAGGGTTGACAACAAGCCATTATTTATTCCCCCCTCCCGCCCTAAGGCTCATCCCTCTGCTTCAGTGATTCTCATCATCTTGACGCTGTGGTAGGGCTCTTTGTAGGGGAGGGAATGGAAGGTACATCCCCTCCCTGTGGCCCATGCAATGAAAGCATCAGCAGGCTATCTGAGCTCACCACACCCAGATCTCTTAGGGCAAAAGGCCCTCATGGTGGAGTAATGGAAAAGAGGTTTGCCTGGTCCTGCTTTCACCCAATAGGAGACTAAAACAATGTCTTGCTGGGAAAAAAAAAAAAAAAAAAAAAAAAAAAAGGACATCATTGCTTTCCCACTAAAGTCAGTTACTGGAGAGGAGGGATGGAGATCCAGTTCTGGAATGGCAGATAGCAGATGTAACCAAAATTTTTAGGAGCGGAGCAAGGAATATAGAAAAAAAAGGGAGAATGTTGTAGCAAAGATGCGAAAAGACAAGGGCAAAAAAACCTATATGGAGAAAACAAGAAAATCTACAGAAGAGGAAGATGCAAAAGAGAAGATTTAACAAGAAGTTAGGTGGATTATCACTAAAAAGGCTGCCAGAGGAAAAGAGGTGGAAGGGAAGTCACCAAGTTATACAATAAAAATAAAAAGAAAAAAGAAAACTGAAAACTGGCAGATTTAATTAAAACTTAACATGAAAGTACCCTAATAAAGTCCCCCAAATTGTTCATATGTATCACATTATCTCCATCTAGATCTAAGTTAACTTTTGAATGTTCATTCCCTCCAGCAGACTTCACCACTGCTAATCTGGCTATAATATGGTCAATTGGTCCCCGTTTTAACTAGCACAAAATATTCTCTAACCAAATTATTGGTGTGGTGATGGTGTGAAGTCACACCTCCCAGTCTTTAACCTTTTCAATGGCATTTTTGTTATGACTCTGAAAAATACATTTAATTTCAGGCAATGTGTTTTTGAAACACTGGGCCAGATTTTGAAAGCCTGGCTTGTATTACTCCACTAATGCCAAGGTTAAGCAAAACATAGTAAGAAATTAAGGACATGACCAGTTGTCTTTATGTTTCCTCCCCAACCAAACTTGTTGTTTTCTGAGAAGAGGATTTTTGCCCAAATTTTGCCTACAGTAGGTCTTTCCTGGCAAATTGCCTCAGTGGAAAGGAGATTAAGTTTCTCAATGTCCTCTTTGCTTGGAAACTTTCTGTTACATTTCCCAGTCTCCAATACAGGCAGCTCAGGGCACAGGAATCTACAGCTTGAAAGTCTTCCCCAGCAAGTTTTTCACATGCTGTTGTATTGGCACTTGGCAAGAGAGTGATGAAGAGGCACAACACTGTAGTTTGCAGCTTTTCTCTGGCTGGAAAAACCGCACTAGTTGAACATAATCTTCAGAGAGTCAGAAGACAGAATATCTGCTGAAGCTACAATATCTAAAGTAAGCAAGCTGACCCCTGTGTGGAGATTGTGACTTGACTTGACTAGATAAAGACAAGATAAATAAATTCCTCCTTTCCAAATGACCTCTTGGAACTCAGTGTCTCTGCACTAAGTGTTGCTGCAAGGGGTACATTTTCTGTCCAGAAACTGACCTCTCCTCCCTGCTCATGCTTACAGGGGTGACAATCTCAGCCACCCTACTGGTTTTAAAGATAGTATCGGCTACTACCATGATACTTTTAAGGTATGATGGCAAAGTAACCTTCAAATTGACATTGTCTCTGCTTTCCTAACCATATGTTGGCAGCAACAAATGTAGGGTGCATCACTGTCCTGAAATGATACGGCACTTACTTACTGCCAGACTTATTAAAAATTTCTAAAGTGCTTGCTAGCATCAATAAAAATGAAGCATGTATGTTGCAATGTGCAATACCTTCAGACTCTCTGACGTGTTACTGAGAATGTTTGGCTCAGAAGAAAGAGCTCTTCCCTTAGGGGGACATACAGAACTGCATTGCTAGGGTTTAATACAGTTCTGGTGGTCCTGAAGAAGTGCTGAAAGCAATGAAAACCTCTATAACCCATAGTAATTTGAGAGCATTCTGCACCTGGCATGACTGCACCTCTAAGAATTATTAATTTCAAACATTGCTAATTTCCTCTTACAAATATTACTTGTTGTGAGATATACAGCCTTTTCCTATATGCCGCAGTGTAGATGCAGTGTAGAAAAAGCATGGAAAGAAGAAATGCAATTTCATTTTTCTCCATGTACTGTTATGGTCCTTTTAATTACATATTAGAATATTCTCCACATAAATCCTTACATTCACCAGCTCAAGATACATTATTAAGGCTGAATTATTTATCCTCTCAAGAAATGCTTTCATAAAGCATTATTTATTGTGCCATTTTCCCGTACAAGTTTTGTAGGGGTCATTTGATGGCACAACACTGGCTTGATAAATTATTTGGAACAAAATATAGAGGGTTTGTGACAGGTTTTCACTGACACTGATATACAACATAATACCAACATACAGAAGATAGCATTTTCTGCACAGATATTGAAATAGTCAGGGGAATAGATGTTTTGCCTGTATGCAATTAGTAAAGTGGTTATAAAGTTGTCAATGGACTAGGAAAAAAAACAACTTAAAATATATTGTGTTTTGATTTAGCTCTGATCTTTGCTTGTTTTCAGTCTCCTTAACTTCTTTCAGCTGTTTCCAATATGTAAGTAGCCAATTTATATTGCAGGTCCAGAGGTAAATGGGAATAGTGGACATTTACTTATTATAACAAATATTTACTTCCTATGTACCTTCAACTTGATATATTCCATGCAGATATAAAGAGGAAATGCATTGAGGGGATTTCAATAGAATTTTAGGGACACAGTAAGTTCATTTGATATGTACTTTGGCAAGACTGTTGTATAGCATCAAACTTTCAAAAAAGTAATGATGAGCTTCTTTAAAAGAAGTTTCTGAAGTCTGCTTGTAACTTCTCTTACTGAGCATCTAAGTTTGCTGATATGCATTCTGCTTCTACTCAATGTCAAGATTTTAGCAAATTTGTCAGTTGTATTATCTACAGTATTGCACCAAAAAGTGTAATAAAATTAAAACTGGACTTCCAAAGGGAAACCTGCTGTGCCTCATCTAAAAAATCTTGCTTTTCATTTCATGGTGGGGAACTTTCAGAGCACTGACTAATATGTTACTGTTACATTAGGTAGAGAAGATAATTATCTGTGTTAGTCATATGGGATTTTCTTTCTAATGAAATGAAAAAGACACTAAACCAAATACAATTAGATGAAGACAAGTCCTTCAGAGTGATCCATTGAGCCAAACTGTAGGATTATCACATAGCAAAGTGAGGCAAGCTTTTCAGAAAACAGCCCCCTACTCGTATTTTATATGGCTCAGGGGGAACCTTATCACTCTCTATAGCCACTTGAAAGGAGAGTGTAGCCAGGTGTGGGTCAGCCTCTTCTCCCAGGCAATCAGCGACAGCATGAGAGGACACAGTCTTAAGCTGCACTTAGGGTGGTTCACTTCTTCACTAAAGGGTCGTTAAATTTTGGAATGGACTGCCCAGGGAGGTGGTGGAGTTACAGTCCCTGGAGGTGTTCAAGAAACAGCTGGATGTGGCACTTAGTGCCATGGTCTAGTTGACAAGGTGGTCATCAGTCAAAGGCTGCACCAAAGGTTATGGGATGACCTTGGAGGTCTTTTCCAAATGAAATGATTCTGTGATTTTGTGATCTGCATTGTATCAGAGTTCTCTGCAGAGCTTTACTCTGTGCTGTAGCCCTAAAGTCAGCTGCAGGAAAGTGAGAAGGGAAGCTAGAAGGACAATCTCCCACACTATTCACTAGCTGAAAACTATTTGTCTTCTTTGTCTTCAAAGTCTTATGCAATTACAATATGCCAAATGAACTTCAGTGTTCTGTTGGATAAGAGGTATTGTCTTTCCTTTAAAACATATCTGTATTTAAAATGAGAAACAAAGTAAATCATTTTCTTGACAGTAAAAATACATGCTTCCTCTCAGAGATGGTAATCGCTCATGAAGCTGAGAACAAGTGTAAACCAAGCCAAAGTTTATGCCTGGGGGAATGCTTTCCTTCCCATCCGTTGCATAATTGATAAGGACAAAACTATTGCTAGTATCTTCTACAGTCACTGAAATTGCTAGCAAGTTCTGAAGTAAAAATGCCATTTTTCTTGTGATGAAAACCAGTCTTGTTTCCATATCCAAGGAAAACATGGTTTACAGTGGAACTAAAGTCCAAGTTTTTCCTCAGTCTCCAAGATCTCAACATAATTTAACTCAAGAGAATTAGATCAATGAAAGTCCATTACTTGTAGTTCAGGATAATGGAATCTGAGCCATGCAGGACTGTGAGAGTATTTCAACAGCTGGTACCAGGCTGGGCCAAGAAGGGCCTTAGCTGCAGAGCAGGGATTAAGCAAGCACAGTGCACAAGGAGGATGCACACCAATGACTACAAAAGACAGTGTTTATATCAGTCTCCTGGATTAGATGGACACAGATTTTTCCTTGCCACTTGCATTTACCACATTGAGTTACACATCCTTGCCACATTCATTTACATCTATGCGACATGAGATGCATGGTGTGAGTTAAGCAAATTCACTGAGCACAAAAGCCTACCAAATCAAAATGGTTAAGAATGACTGAGCAAGCTGGAAAAAGGTGAAGACCTACACTCAATGGCTCGCAGTATTTTGGGGACTTCCCCTAGCATTGGAGCAATGTAGAAGCTGTGGTTTGTGGGAACACCTATAAAATCAGGCATCGTGTGTGTGGCTGGTCCTGAGTGTACTTCAATTGTCGGTAGAAACAGTGGAACTCTTCCAGTGCCAAATACCCTCAGGAGAAATCTAACAAAGATTCCCCTCATGTCACTTGTCATTTCCAGCTCTCAGGTTTTTCTAATCAGTCTTGATAATAGCAAGAGAAACATTGAAGCCTACAGGGATGTTCATTTGGATGGCATCCAGCAATAGAAAAGTTGTATGAGACACAGATCCAGAATTACAAGAGGAAATTCTGCAAGAAGAATGATGGTGTGTTTCCCAAGGACAGCATAAAATCCATATAGTCCAGTCTTTCTTATGCAGGTGACTTAATCAGTCTAACAGCTCTGAGTTTGTAATAGCTCTGGTAATATAAACAACCCACAGCGCATGACACAAGCACCGAGGAGCACCAGGAAATATCTGAAACTTATTTGTAACTGGAACTAAGATCCTTCATTTGCCATTACTAAAAAAAAATAAGTATTGAATTTAGAGCCAGTCTCAGAACATGACATTGAACATAGTGTTGCACAGATGAGTTCCCTTGATCTTCAAAGGTTGTGGGAATTCAAGCAATTTAAATTTGTCTTGTTCTTCCTGAGTATAGGTTCATTCTGAAGTAAATCCTCCTTGTAAATCAACACTGGTCCTAGAAAATCCATCTTGTTTGCAGGAAACTAAAGAGAAAGCTTGCCAGGAGGAGGTCCACACTATTACAAGACAGCAAGAGCAGATGCAGTTCTCCTCCAAGAGTCAGCAAAGGTTTTCCAAGGACAGAGAGATCTCCAGGTTATGCAAGAGGACCTGTAGTACATAACAGCCTCAGTTATTTGTCACATGGAATGAATGGTGTTCCCAGGAAATGAGGGGAAGAGAAAATATTGACCCATTAGTATAAGCAATATGTCCCAATAAAATGGTCTCCCTGGTAATTAAATATATTCAAAAATCTAGTCAAAATAATGTTTGAAAATGGGTAGTGTGGAGGAGATTCAATTTGCAGTGGGTTCTCTAGAAAGAAGTCCTGCCAGATCTCAGGGATGGATGAATGCAGCTATCCTGCTTAAGGTCACCTCTAGTAAATTTCACTGATGTAGTATTTTAGCACTTGATTAGACAATGATTTGCAGACAGTAGGTCTTCCTTAAATGATTTGCTTATAAACCACTTATGCAGAAGAACAGATTTTCCTTTTTTCGGTTGCTGTATTGCTAAAAAGATGGTAAAATTAGAGAGCAGAAGAGAGTGAAAAATGGTTCTTTCATGAACAGTCCATTTTTGGCCAAACACTCCAAATATTGGCACAATTTGAATACGCCAGTTCAACACAGCCACAGGAATAACCTTACCTGTTGCCCACTCTGACAATGAATGTTTCTTTTCAGTACAAACCATTGAATATGCTGTCCTAAGAAACCTAAACTACCCAAATGTTTACAGTCTAATTAAACTACGACTGTGGACTACAGCAATATATATGCTAAAGACATTTTGTATGTGTTCAATAAAGAAAAGTCCTCATTTCTCTTCTAAGAAAGAAATCATTCAGATATTCAGTTTCAGAGGTCAGGACTGGGAATGCTCTAACTCAGTAGAAGATGTCTTTAAAAACTCAAACTTCTAATTGTTAAAAAACTCAAATACATAGGGGAATTCTTGACTCAAGGTAAAAGCTTCCACCCTAACTAATCAGAGGAACACAAATTGAATCCTTGATTTGTGTCTCAAAGTATAGGTTTCATTTTAAAAAAACAGAAGTTTGAGGATAATCTGAAAGCCTCTAATTATTTACATAATGAAAATCAATATATAAGTCATACCAAGAAAAGTTAGGTGGGAATGAAGAGATGGAATCAATGAGGTATAGTTTCCTCCTTCTTCTTCTTCTTGTTGGTTTAGGCATCTTATCCTGCTCTTATAAATCTTCCTTATAATATTTATTGCTATTTCAGATTTTTTATTATTTTATTTTTCCTATATCTGTTCTAAATACATCCATTATAAAGGACCTGGAGAGAGTCCAGAGAAAGGGCACAAAAATGATGAAGAGACTAGAGCACTTCTATGAGGAGAGGCTGAGAGAGTGAGAGAGCTGGAACTCTTCAGCCTGGAGAAGGGAAAGCTCAGGGTGGATCTCATCAGAGTGTATAAATACCTAAAGGAAGGGTGGAAAGAACAGCAAGATTCTTTTCAGAAGTGTCCAGTGACAGGATCAGAGTAAACAAGTACAAAGTGAAACATCTCTCTGAACATCAGGAAACACATTTTCACTGTAAGGATGACCAAGCATTGGCTGAGGTTGCCCAAGGACACTGTGGACTCTCCACCCTTGAAGATATTCAAAAGCCATCTGGACATGGACCTGGAAAACTGGTTCTCAGTGACCTTGCTTGAGCAGGGGGCTTGGATCAGGTGACCTTCAGAGGTTCCTTCCATCTTCAACCCATCTGTGAATCTGTGATTCACTAAGACTATGATTTTAAATTTAAGGGAAAGCTTCAGGCTACTGAAACTGGATTACAAATGAAAGATGAATTTTTCCCATAGAAATGAATCCAATATAGGTCATAGCTGTAATAGTTAGCTCAACCATATGAACTTAGTTTAAGAATCAATTGAATCTTGTAGAAAAATTTGCCATGCTTATGTAAAGTAAAATCTAAACAAAATATATTTATACCAAAGAAGCAGAATTTGTCATTCCAGGAAAAAAAATAATTACTGAGAGTTTGAAAAGAAAACTCTGGGAAAACAGAATTATTAGGAAGAGATGGTGGGGTAGAAAGAGATGCCTGAGAACCACAGTACATGCACTGCAGAGGAACCTTGGAACCTCAGATCAGGAGCTTTGGTTCAGGTAGGCAGCACTCCTACAGCACTGTTGAGTAGCATTACATTGCAGATTATGTATGCACTGAAAGCAAGATCACTCTGTGCTTCTGTAACCATCTCAGCTTTTAAAACCTTAAATTTCTGTGTCGCTGGAGTGTCATGCATGTCACACCAGAAACAGGTCTGCAGTGGGGGCTGCAGCACTAAATATTCAATTATTACAGTAAATAATAGCCTAAGGGGTCTAAGGAATGAACCCAAGGAATCTCAGTCACAGCAGTATGATTCTGACCTAGGAGAGTAACAGGCATGGACACTGTAGGAGGAGAACAAAGCTGGAACACACTGCAAGTAATTGAGGATACTGAAAATCAGGCCAGCTGGGAGGAATCCTTTGTTGCTTTCTTCTTAAAAGGGATAAATTCAATTTCCATTAAAGAGAAACATTGATGGGAATTGGATCACACCAAACACATAGATGAGTAAAAGGAAATGACCCACTAACATAAATGCTAAATCAGAAGAAAGACAGAAACCACGCAGTATGTGCTACCCTGTCAGAAAATGGGAAAAATAAAAAAAACTAAAAAAAAACCTATATCTATGTGTGTATATATATATATATGTATATATATATATATATATGTATGTAAGAGGTTTAATTGAAGGGGAGAAATGGGTTAGAAAGAAATAGGGCAGCTTGGTGAAAGTGGCCAGGAAATCCTGGAATCAATGGTTCTTGCAGCAGCAGCAGCAATCCGAGCCACAGCATTGGAAAATAGAGGACCAACAGGAGGAAGACCTCAGTACACCTGGAAAAATCTCAGAGGACACATATCTAAGGGAAATAGAAGCTGGATGTTTTTTCAGTGAATCAATATATAGGAGATAAGTGTAAACCGTCTCAGGGGCAGTGAATAATGGGAAATGTAAGAAAAGACCGCCCTAACAAAATCTTGAGTTCTTCAGTGACTGGAAACTCACAGAAAATCTCATTTAAAAATGAATAAAATAAAGGACAAATGTATAAGAAGAGAAACAGAAAAGCCAACGTACGGTATCAGATGTAGCAAGGAAGGGAAGGTTATGAAAAACATTTCCCAACCATACGAGGTTGGGAAAATAGATTTCTGCTACTCAGCAGAAGGGGAGCTACAGACAATGAAAACAAAAAAGTTTAGTGTTTATTGCTTCCTTTTGCTTCCATCTGCTAGGATCACCTTCATGGCTGTAAAAGCTGAGGTGCCACAAGAAATGGAAACAATTTTTTTTTCCTACAGATGAGGGGCTTAAACTGAAGCAAGAGACTTCCAGCTTGGATTTTAGGGATCGTAAAGGAAGGTATTAAATCAGCCATGTTACAGATTTGCAAAAATATTAGACAATGACCCTCAGGTTAAGGCATAGCTTATTCTTTACCTAGGAAGGTTCACTACAGGCTTGTTTCTTAAAATTTTTAATTCTACATGGAAACAAATGAACTAACTTTTGTAGACAAATTTCTCAAACTCTACTGTAATTCAGTTTACAATCCATATATAACTTTAGTCTAAGGCAGGTCAAACAACATGTTCAACTGTCAACATGCTTAACTGTCACTAATCTTGCAAATATCAGGATTGCAGTTTAAATATAAAACTTACAGAAACTTTTAAGATATTTATTCACAGAGTTCCATATTTAGTCATCCATATTTAGTCATCCATAAATCTATCTGATTTTTAGCTTTCAAAATCAAATGAAGTCTGGAAGTAAATAAATAAATACAGAGAAAGCTCTGAAGTCTGCAATAAACACAGAGATTCAAAATAAGACAGAAGGGAGATTTTTGTCAGGAAAGCACTGCTTTTGTGCTTGCATGCACGTCTCTGTTTTTGAGTATGTATATGTGTGTATGCAAAAAATGTCCAGATGGGCAAAATAACAAGCTATTGAATTAAATTATGCTTTATATAAATTATGTAGTAAAGGATTTAAAATAAAAAAAATTCATCCATATTGAGGTCTCTGCATTTCCCATCTAAGGCTCAACATTATCAGAAATGCTTTTGGCCAAAAGGTCTAACATAACTGAGTGAGATGTCGAAGGGAATGTTTGAGTGGAATTTGAGTATTGATACAAGGTTAGTTACACTAAGAACTGGAAGATGAGGCGCTATATAGCCCTAGTTGTAACTGTGTTGGTCTATCTCAATTGTCATAGCTCGTTTCCTCACAAGGACAGGGAAACATAAGTTAGCTCTCTCTCAGAAAGGACCTGAGCTGTTAAAAGGACAAGGTGCTACTCTTCTGACATTTATTTACTAAACCGTTACCTGTACTAGAAGGGAACAAGTTAAACAACCAACAAAATGGGGCTGGTTTTGAAGTGGAGCAAGACCACCATTTCCCCACCAGTGGAAAAAACTGAGAAATAAGAAGTACTAAAGGATGTGTCATCAAGAGTGGTAAAGGAAGACAGACTACAACTAACCGAGATGGAACATGTCCAAGACAGAGGCCCAGCAAACTCAAGTGGTCACAGACACTAAGTGCCACTCCATGCTCACAGGAGCCCCACCCAAAGCAAACCTTTGTCAGGGCCAAATGACAGTCACAGTTTCCTGTAGCAGTTGATGTCTCTCAGTCATCAACTAAACCTGGTTCAGACCCAGCTGCCTCACTCACAAGATCCGGTGAGATTGGAAGGTTATTGCTGCAAGCCATTTTGAAGTGCTTATCAGGAAAATGCAAAATGACTGAATGCCTGTAGCTTGGGGGGAGCAGGGCTATTAATAGAATCTCTGCCAACTGATAACAGAGATATGAAGAATCTTAAACAAGTAGACAGCAAAAAGAAAACATTTCTAAGAATGAGGGAGGGAATTCACCACAATGACTTACACTGAATCCTAGAAATATCTGTCTCAACAGCCAAGTCTAAATTTTGGAAAGGAAACAGTCCTTTGCTTAAATCGCTTAAGTAAGATGAACTGGTCATATGCTTCAAGGTGCTACCCTCTAATGGTCACTAAAATGGGAATAAATGACTGATGGATGTTCGCTCTGCACTAATACCCAATTCTCTGCAAAACCATTTTCACACTTGAGGTCAATATGGTGAGGTTACTCCCTCCAGTTGGCTACTGATCTTCATAAACACGTTTGTGCTGCACACTGACTGTGGCAGAGTAGCTACTAAAAGGACACCTAGTGGTAAATAAATGAGTGTGCCCAGAAACCGCTGGCATTGCTGAAGGTGTGCCACTGTAATTGGCATGGGAATTGCTGACCTGTTACGGGTTGAATATGCAATGTCACATATGAACTTAACATGTCAAGTAATTAATTTATTTTTTTAAATGGCAATCAATAGTCTTTAAAGCATGTTTTAAAAACCTGAAATTTAAGCTTAACTTCATCAAAACTCAGACAATAGTTTTTTTAAACAAATGATGCACAATACTGTCTGTCACACACTACAAAATTGATTGTACTGAATCTCAACTCTATCCACTTTAGGTATATTGGATAGCTGAACAGAACCCATTACAGACATGTTTTGCTTGATATTCAAGCCAAATTTCATCTTGGGCATCGTCATTCCTTGGTTCCTCCACTGTGCCACTCTAAAATATCCTGAACAATTCCTTCCCTTCTTGTCTTTTCCTCCTGTGAAGACAAACAGCTGGAGAATATAAATTGAGCTAATTTATTTTTTTTGGGGGGTTGTTTGTTTGTTTGTTTGTTGATCTTATTTTGCCCATGCAACTTTATAGTCACTTCTTGCCTGTGTTTATTCCCAATCCTTTAATATGTACTAATGCCCTTGTGACCAGGAGATGCCCACAACAGAAAGCTCTATTCCAGATGGAGTCATTCTGGTCTCATGCAGAGAGGGATTATAACTTTCCTGTGTAGTGACATGCTGCCTCTGGGCAAACAGACCAAAATCCACACTTAGCTTTCTTGTTTATGTCAACATACCGTATTACAGACATGGAACAACTTGTTGACCACTCTCCTTCTTTGGTTATTGTTTTTATGTTCTCTGTTCCAGGTTTGTCTTTTCTATTGAACACCAGTTTCTTTGGATTAATTTTCCCTGAGTGAATTAGTACAGATTTACTAAGCCATTTTTCCAGATACATTTTTTTATCCAATTTTCTAACATCTCTGTATGCCACTGGTCTGTTCTCTGTCCTCAGAATGTTTATAAGCTCCCAATTTAGTGTCATCCTTTGATTTAAAAAGCCACAAACAATTAATTTCTGCTCTTCTATCCTCTTTCATTACAACAAAAATTGAAATGCTGGGATGAATATGTTTGTTTGCTTTTTTTAGGTGACTTGCTACCAAAGCTTTTACTTAAAAATAAAAAAACCCAAACAGATTCTGCCTTTTTTCGCCATAATTACAAGAAAGTAGATCGTGATGTTCATGAGGGATGCGGCAGATTCTACCCTTACCTAAACTTTTGCAACCATTCCTCACACAGCTCAGTTTCCACAGCTCACCTCTCCTCCACTCCACCCTTCTGAAGCTCCAGCCTGCTCTCTTGTCTTAAAATGGCATGTAGTTTCCTTCCTTTACTATAAACAATGCTTTCTGTAACCTTAGTTTCATGATGTAAACATTTAAAAATAAGAATGAAGGGAACACAAACTATGTGTTCAATTAGGTAATTTGGGGATTAAATTAAATGAAATCTTTTAAAACATGAAACACAGAACATTTCAACATAATGCACCCTGGCTTTACTTGTTTTCCTTTTATCTCTTTATCCCTTTAAGAAAAGGAGACAATGGATCTTAGAAACTCTGGCAGAAGAGTAGCAAAGGCAGCTGAAGAGATATTATTGCTTGTGAATGCAAGACAAACGAAAGTCAGGCTTAGAGGAAGAGGCCATAGCACTCAGGTATGTGTTTAAAGGGAAAGAGAGGCACTCCGTAAACTGCAGGATGCTGGAGGCTGGGCAGCCACCCGCCACAGCTGACACGAGATGCTCCTGCTATCAGTGATATCACCCTTTGTAATCTCATGTCAACCTCATAAAATGCCCTGCAGTCTGCCAAAGTCTTTTCAATCTGGCATTTCTTTTGTACTAAAATGCATTTTAAAAGCAATAAGGCAACCAACAGATATTATTCTTTAGTTAAAGACAAAAAAAAAATTAAAAAAATATATATGTGCACACTGTGCATCATAAAAAGTAGTAACAGTAAGAAATAATAAAGAGTAATAAAGGAAAAATAATGTCCATAAAAATACTTCTGTTTATTTTTGCAGTCCACCTATAAGTTTTGGTCAACTATACCCCTTCATACACAGGACTTTTTTCCTTTTTTTTTTGAAAACAACTCTAGAGAGAATTTCCATTATTAAATCACTAATCTGGATTTTGCTCTTGTGAACTCCTCAGCAACAGAAGAAACTCAAAATATCTTCAGATTTGGAAGAATTCTTTTTATGTGCATCTGCAAACGCACATTAGGCTTTCACTTTGCATTGTACCAGACAGCTATACAAACAAAGCATAGCCTAGTACAGCTTTATTCAGCACTTTAAACTTTGAATCTCTCTTGTCCTGAAAGACAGTGATCATGTTGGCTTTTCAAGTGAACCCATTTCCTCCTGGCATACAGCAAACATGGGTAATACAGCAGTTGGTTGTCTTTCACATTGTACCTAAACAGGCGTTTTGAACTTTCATAATGCCAGCATCAAATAGAGAACTCAAACTATAACAGGTATTACATTTGCCCCAAACTTCTTTCCTAGTTTAGTGATTCTTTCCCAGTTGTGTTTTCCCATTTTATAAAGCCTGCTGATGAAAGATGGACATTATCCCACTATTTGGTGAAAAACACACAAACTATATAAGAGGAAATGAATGAAATTTCCAATGCAACATCCCATGCAAAAAATAAGTTCAGCAATATATTTTTCCCCCTGCCTTTATCAATATAATAACACTTGTTAATTTTACTAGTACAAAGCAGCAATAAATAAGAGGAATACTTTCAATGGCATGCTGAGATCTTAAGAAAACCTACCTTGAAAGAAACTTTTGACTCGGAGATAGCTGACACTAAGGCGCAAGACGGAAAGTTTGTCCAGCTTTGATACGATGTCAGGTGGGAAAGGAAGGAGGCTGGCCAGGTGGTCCAGTTCCGCATTCAGACGGTCTCTGTGTCTCTTTGAAGGATTTGATTTTTCATTCCCAACTGCAGGCCTTCTGTGGTGGAGAACACATCTTCAATTACCTGTTTTACTTCCAGAGACTGAGATGCTGTATGCAATTAACTGATAACAGGAATACTTTGTTAAGCTTCTATGAAATTCTTTAAAGTCTCTGTCCTATGACAAAAAGAGATTTACCATTCTGCATTTGCCATGGTGCAAAGACACAGACTTTGTCTTCTCTTTTCACATCAGGCAAAAGTGAAGAAGTGGTATCTTTTACTCAGGACCTCTCACCTTAGGGAGATAGGTGCTATCTTCATGTTCTAGTCAATATCAGGAAAAACAATTTCTCGTCTTTGTTGTACAAATGAGGGGCAGAACAGCAGGGGAAAATTACCGTGACTAATGCGTGAACCCATTCAATACCCACTGTATTCATTCAAAGCATCTTAGTTCTCTCCATTTAATGACTCAAAGTAAACCTGTGGGTCAGGAGATAATTAAGAAAAGAGTCTGTCTTTAGACATGAGTTTAAAAAGTATGGAAGGCAAGGTGAAGAGACATCCTTTCCTCAAGCTCAAAACTCCTGTATACATTCTCACTTTTACCTTCCTACACCAGTTATAACGAAGATAAGAATTTAGTTTCTTGAGAAGATTGATATTCGTCACAAAACATAGAGATTAAAGTTGTCAGCTTTCTAGGCCAAGCAAGTCCATCCCCATTTTGTCTTCCTCTTATGTAATGGACAGTACTAGAGAACCTGGAATAGCTGCTAACTGAAAACCTCTTAAAACAAATCAGATACGAAAAATTCATTGCTACTTTTGAGAACCTCACTTCAAGAGAACAACATCAGTGGACAGAATGGATAGAAAAAAAATGAGTTAGAATAATATTTTTTTTATTTTAGTGAAAATACATAATTTCTGCTATTTCATTCAAAATTGCCAATACTTATATATGGTTCTTCAATAACACAACGAGTTGCTTCCAAACACATGGAGAAGATTTTGCTGATTGGGATAAATGAACTACTTTCCTATATTAGGGAGAGGAAATATGAGAATAAATAATGCAATCAACAAAGAAGGAATAGTGTTTCTTACTTTTTCTGAGTTAACTCTTTTTTGCAGTAAACCTTGGGGCTCAGCCAGCCTATGACACCAAAAGGATGTCTGATCTATGGAGGGCAGTAATTTTGTGGGAGAATAGCCTACAGCTGAGCAGAAGCTAAAGAATATAAGCTTTGCTAATCAGTCTTTACATCTGACAAACCAGCTGAAGCAAGGAAGCAATGTAGGACAGAAGAAATTAATTCCAATAAGGAAAATTAAGCTGATGAGTTCAAGAGGTAAAAATCGTCAAGAGTAACATGAAATAGAAGTTGTTCAAGCCTATTTACCACAAAAAATAGTGACTGCTCTATGCCAGAGAAGAATGGTTTGAAGCAATTAAGTGGTCTGCCCTTGTACTGAGTACAAGGAATAGTTTTCAGAAGATGGCAAAGAATACAGGAGAAAGTTTGGGACAGAGTCTTCCTGAAAACTCAAGGAAATGATTCAGTAAGGGAGTGAATCCAAACAAACAGGGGTTAGATATAAATGGTAGTAAGGTGCCAAGTGGATGTGATTTTAAACAATGTGAGTTCCATGGAAGGCTCAGTTAGCTAGCCATAAACAGAAAGGCACAGGCAGGGAAAATCTTCAGTGGGCTGCTTTGAGGCAAATGAAAATTCTAGCCTTTATTTTGAGCTGAAAGTAGATGGTGCTTGTTGTGTTCGTGTTAAACTCAGGATTGTCAAACTGTAAACAGAGACACAGGAGTCACTCGATGATCCCTCATTTACTCTGCTTTCCATACAACACTGTGTAGTAAAGGAGAACATGTAATTCAAGGAATAAATCTGGCTTTTCTTTCTTCACATTGTTAAACTGCCCAGTAGTAACAAGTACTTGTACCTGTGCAAGACCCACATTAGCAGTCCCTGTATGGTAGGAGCTGTGTGGGAGCAGGTGGGGAGAACATTTTCTGTTCTGGTGGTACACGAGGCATTGAGCCATTTTCTCATGAGTGATTCAGTGTGCCCATGACACACAGACCACCACTAGTGTAAACCAGTTTGGTGAGCTCGCAGAGGAATTTCCTGCAACTACAGCTCTGTCTGCTATTCCCTACCCTCTGCAGAGCCCTACCCTGTTAAGGAAAACTTTGCCCTGAATAAGTTTTATAAGTATGCCACAGTGTTAAACCAGCAGAAGACCTGAGCTGAGAAAGGTCTAATCATTTACCATGACAGCAAGCTTTCAGTAAGAAGGGGAAGGGAAGAGAGACCATGAGATCTCTGAGATAGGCTGAGAGCAAAGTAACAACAGATGATTATCATGAGTGTACTGACCAGCAACCTCAGTCACTGAGCTGTGCTTGGACATTGTATAGGAATTTTGGCAGAGCTGGGCTCCAGTGGCATCCAAGTGAGTGTGGATGTTCACCATCTCCTATGGACCAAAAGGACAGAATGAGAGAAAGCTGCTTGAAGAAAAGGCGGCCCTTTGCCACCTTCTATGTCTCTTCTGCACTTTACAGCAAGGAAAGGTGAAAGCAGAACTAATGGTCAAGAAGACATAAGAAGACCAGCAGAGCAGATGAGAGGTGGGAGAGTGTGGTACCAAGTAAGAGGAAGGGCTATGCCACAAAGGGCCTTAAAATTAGAACTGGGAAGCAGGAGAGAGCTGCACCTCCCAGGGTCTCTGTTTACCCTGGCACTAGCACAGTTCTGGCTGAAGTGGTCATTCTGGAGCAGCAATAGGTACACTCAGAGCTAGGGCAGGTATAGTTGCCTTTAAAGAGCTGTAAAACATTACAAGAAATGTTTTGTAGAGGGTGAGGGTTTTACAAGATGCCAGGGTTTGAGATGAAGCAGTGGCTGAAGTTCTCAAATGGTAACTGACCTGAAGCATTGCCTTAGCACTTTTAAGTATTAATTTCAACACAGTGATTTTAACTTGAGGTTAAAGACAAGATCTCTTTAATTTCCAGATGCGTGAATTACCAGTAAAATGTTAGATTTCCACAGGAAATAAACACTCGGTAGAAAATGTTTCCTTTAGTCAAAATGCTGGCTGCCTGGCTGAAAAGCATATCTGATGGAAAATTTTCAGTCTGTCTGAGCTCCAGGTGTTTGACCCGTGTCCATAAATGCCAGAATTCTTTAGTGTAGAACATTATTAATGGGGCTTGTTTGAAAGTTTTTGGGCACAAGAAAGGAAACCAGCTATGTTTTTAAAATTTTCTTGCATGTATAAAAGGAGAACCTGAACCTCATATGTTACCTGAAGAATGACAAACAAATGAAGATAGTCTCTGCTAGTTCTGTGTAGAATGCAAGACTGAAACATATTAGCTCCTCCCAGTAAAATTTTCCACACATTCATCCCCAGTCTTGTGGGTCTCTGTATTGTCCCATGGAGCTTTTTTATACATTTTGATCACTGTTCTCTAAAACCATCTCAGAATAAAATTCCTGTGCCTAAAAAGCATTAATGAACATAATGAACAATATAATTCTGTTATATCCTGGATTAAAAGCCAGGTGCAGGATCACCACCTGGTTGACAGTCTGATCATGAAGATTATGTAGAGTCAGAGAGTCAGCTTCTTGGGATGCACTGAGGATGAGGAGATATAAATGTCCCAGTTGTTCTGCAGAGGGGAAAGCTGCACCTCTGTCCTTTAAATTCTGACCTTCAAAAACACTAATCTATGAATCCCTATTGAAATCTAGTATCCTGCTCATGCTGAGGCACCTGAGCTCACTTATCCTTTTGTTAAAAGAAAGGCAAATTCTAGAGACTATTTACATTAAAAAGAGAGGAGTGGCCAAAGAACACCCATCAACTTTATTTTCTGTGAAAAATCAGGTTTTACAACTGAACAAATACTCCTCCCAGAACAGATGCCAGTTTCTACCTTGATTCACTGGCAGAATGATAGGGGGGAAAGTACAACAAGGCTGTGGAGGAAAAAGTGTTTTGCTGTAAAAAAAAAAAAAAAAAAAGCTGTAACAAAGATGGTATGACATGAATTAAAATAATGGTTAAATATGCTGCTCAATTAATAGGCTTTGTCTACCCTTCTAAATTCAAGATAAATTATTCAAGGCAGCATGACAGTAATCCCAGAGTCCTGAAATGTCAGTAAGACCAGTAGGAGTGAAGGACACAGACCAGGAAAGGAGCTCTGTCAGCCAGTCGGTCTGGGGCAGTTAGAGCCTTTTTAGAGGAAAGTCCCTGAGTGAAGGAATAAGCACAGGAAAGGCTTACCAGAGACCAAGCCCACAAACAGATAAGGTTTGAGGAAGAGACCAGTGTTGCTAGGAACTGAGAAATCATCCTCAGCAAGTGGTAAGTAACTAACCACAAAAAATGGAGTGCTGTCTCCAGTGTGGGACTTCAGTATTCTAACAATCCAAACGGTTCCCCTTGTTTTAACCCATGTTTCTTAATCAAAATTGTTCATGTCCTGGCTTGATAAGTTCATGCTCAGGTACCTGCACTGCAACATCATAGAAAAGCTATTTTCAAGGCAGCGTTACCTGCAGTGGTTGCCAAGATGAAAACTTGGTTGTGTAAAGTAAGTGAGAATTTTCTTCTGAGAGTATTAAAGCCAAAATTTCCAAAAAGGCTAATGAGGTAATTTCTGTGATTTGTTAGCAGGTAGTTTGCTTAGCCATTCATTTATCTAGAAGTCATCTTTGAGAGGAGTTCTAGCTAGCATGTAAACTCCAAACATAAGCGTAATGTTTCTCAAAGCAACTGCAAGTCTCCTTCCTTTTTCACAAAAGTAATGATCCATAAACAGTTCTGCATAGAGGTAATTTAATGTACTGGAAATGTTCCATCTCTCTTGCAATTGTTATAAAATCAAATATCCACATCCATACTGAAATAGTAGTGCAGAAATCTTACATATATTTTGAATTCAACACTCAGGATTTTTGTAGGAAGAATCATTTGCTTATGGTATTATCTTTGTCTATTGAAATATGATAACAATATCAACAGATGTCATTAAAACATTCAGAAAAACTCCCCTTTGACTTTAGACCAATATGTACAATTTTGAGCCAAGTGGGTTATTTTTAGAAGTTGTGAACAACTGAAAATAGGGAAATCTATTTTAGTTACCTTGTCATCCTTAAATTGTGTGTGAAGGCCACCAGTGCCAGTTCATAATGTTAACACAGTAAAAATGTCTGCTTCATAATCATATAATCAAGTATAACACAGAAAATATGGGATGATTGCATTAAAAAGCTTTATTTCATAGATTGGCTTATGGCATCTGGAACTCATTTACATTTGAGTGATAGCAACCTCTTTTTTCCCCCTCCCATTTCAAGCATCTTGTAGTAACAAATTTCTATTGCATTTCTTCTTTTCCTGCTTTGCCTTCGCATATATAATTCCTCTCTCCCATTTTTCTCCTAATGAAAGTGATCCCACAGTAAATAGAAGTCTGAAAATTATGTGTTCTATATGCAAAGAAGTGACTCACCAGTCTGCTCTTTCGGTTGGCTGAACTGACCCACTTTCCCGGCTCGCACATGTTGGACTTAGCAATGCCCCAAGCAACACTAGGCCCAGGAAAGGGGAAGGGAGGGAGTGCAATGCCAGTGCTCTGGTGCCACTCAACACAAGGCTTCTCAAAAAGCTCCTTGAACAGGCAGCAGGGAGCACGGAAGCACCAAGGCAGCAGCCACCCCTCCAACCCACTGCCCAGCTGACATTTAGTCCGCCGGTGTGTTCTGCCTACAAAAGGGCACTGTCCCTCTCCATGGTAGCACCGTGGCACCCAGCACAACCACCACTGGCTTCCTCCTGGAATACCTAGTGATGGGTAAGGATGGTTTGAGCCAGGCATGGCATTCTTTCTGGAGACATCTTGCCCATGAAAAGCCAGCCTCGCAGCCAAGGGTTTCTCATTGCAGAGAAGAAGATTAGGTCTCTCCTATGTCAGTGGACCATAGGAGGAAGGGAACCCTTCTACCTCATTTCTAGCCTGTACGTTTGGAGGGAGATGCCTCCTGATGAATATGATACTTAACTGTTTTTGAATGGGTTTCCTCCTTTTCCTCCCAGCATACAGGCATTCCCCCGGAGGAATCATGGCTTTGACACTGAAAAACAAAAGGAATAGGTTTCTTAGTTCAGAGGTTTCTGTGTTTCAGACTGCTGTACAAAATGACGGCACTGAGAAAGTTCCACCAAGGAAAATGTTTGTTCCTTGAGTGTGACATTCAGCAACACTAAAAAGCATGGTGGCATTAGTGAAGTTAGAAGCTTACAGCTTATTCAATTTCCTACCTTAATATTATTAGAATATTGATGTTTATGTTCAATTTTCATTTTTTCCAATTAAGTATACTATGCACGATATAAAATGGTTATAAAATACATCCTGTTTACTGGATATCTGAATTTTTTTTCCCTTCCCGGCTCATTTCTAAATTCAGCTAAACAAATAAGAATGAATAATGCTACCCGTCATCTGCAGGGAGGATTTCACAGCTTTTAAAATACACAGGAATATTATCTGCATTACTGACATTGTGACTAGTAGGTTGCAATTATTCAAATCACCATTTCTCCAGATCCTCACATCCTCATTTTTAAAGGCTGGAAATATAGCTGTCGTCAGCTCAAGATGTGACACACAGTTTTGTGGTTAGCACTAGGACCCAATGTAGTGCTGTCTGAGGTGACAATTTTCACACAAAACTTGGTCTTATTGATTTATTTGAGTATGTTAGCCCTAGAGACGTGCAGAGTGGGAAAAAGTCTTAGCATTCAGTCTGTTTAAATCTTTTGGAGATTAGCTGAATATCAAAGTCTCTTGATTTTCTGTCTGAAAGAATATTTTAGTCACGCTGAGTGCTGTTCAACAGTGGGTACATGCTGCCAGAGAGGTTAGTGTATCTCAAGAGTAATTGCCATTTTGTGTAAGATACAAAGTTAAGGGGAACTTCTATGTCACTGAATCAAATCCCATGCTGGTGAACATGTGTGTCATGTAAAGCAAATCATAAACTTGCTGAGATTAATTAAAAAAACCGTTTAGAGGGGCTTTCTTTTTCATTGAAAGACAGCTTTCTGATAACTAGAAACCTTTTGCCTTCCAGCTTAAATTTGTTCATGGTCATTTTATGCCCATTTGTTCTTCTGCCAACATTGTCTTTTAGTTTAAATAGCTCTTCCTCCTCCATTGTGTTTACTCATTGGCATATTTTTAAATATCAGTCATATCTTCAGTCAGCCTTCATTTTTCTATTCTGGGACAACCCAACTCTTATTTCCCTCTCATGTCACAAACTGGTTTTTTCTTCCCATCATTTTAGGATAACAGAATTGAGCCAGTTTATTAAGCAAAATCTAAAATATATTTCATACATGCAAGCACAGCATCCTTTGCTAAATTGAGATACCTTAGGTATGTGTTCCCCTCATCTGGAAAATCAGTTATTGTGTCAACAGACAGCTAGCAGGGTAATTTGTCAAAATTATTTAAATCTACATTCCATTTTTACTCCAGCTAACTACAGCTGTTATTTGTTCTTTCCCTCTGAAAATTCATTCCAAAATGATGCATAATATAGAGATCAGACTAATTGCCTTCTCTCAAATGCAGGTTATGGTGGAAACACCAGTCATTCTTCAGTTGGTGCAGTGTCAGGCATTAGGCTCTTCCAGAAACAGGACTATATTTTCCACTATTACTGGAATAATTTCCTGTGATGTCAGATGGGTGAACTGCCTGTCCAAAGCTGATGAGGGATATGATACTGTGCAATAAATACTGCTGCAGGTTAAGATTATGCCACAGTCTTTGCTTAGATTAAGCCTTCTTACCATCTTTAAAGACCTTGTTAAATAGATTTAATCTGAAAGTCTTTTGGTTTTTGTTTTTTTTTTTTTTTTTTAACAATCTGCCAGTTTTTAAGATTACATCTACCCTCACAGGTTTCCTCCTGGAAGGAAGGAAACTTTAACTTCCTTCAGCTGGAAGTTAAAATGGTGTGGAGATGTCAAAAGAACTGCAGTTTCTTCTGAAACCTTACATTAAAATGTATTTTCTTTGTATTTGTGGTGGACTGACACTGTCTGGATACAAGGTACCCCACCAAACCCACTCTACCACTCCCCTCCTCAGCAGGACAAGGGAGAGACAATACAACAAAAGGCTCATGGGTCGAGATAAGGAAAGGGAGAGATCACTCACCACTTACTCTCACTGACAAAACAGACTGAACTCAGGGAAATTAATTTATTACCAATCAAATCAGAGCAGGGTAATTGAGAAATAAACCCAAATCTCTAAAATACCTTCCCCATACCCCTCCTTTATTCCAAGGCTCAGCTTCACTGCATTTTGTCTACCTCCTTCCCCTGCAGCAGCAGAAGAGGATGGGGAATGGAGGCCATGGTCAGTTCATCACACTCTGTCTCTGCCACTCCTTCCCCCTCAGGGGGAGGACTCCCCACACTCTCCCACAAACTTCTCTAACACAAGTCCTTACCACGGGCTGCAGTTCTTCACAAACTGCCCCAACATGGGCGCAGTCCTTCAGGAACAGGCTGCCCAAGCATGGGTGCTCCTTGGGATCACAAGTTCTGCCAGCAAACCTGCTCCAGCGTGGGGTCCTCTCTCTATGGGTCCACAAGTCCTGCCAGGACCCTGCTCCAGCACAGGCTTCCCATGGGGTCACAGCCTCCTTCAGGCATCCACCTGTTCTGGAGTGGGGTCCTCCATGGGCTGCAGGGATGCAGCTGCCTCACCATGGGCTGCACCATGGACCACAGGGGAGTCTGCTCTGGTGCCTGGAGCACCTCCTCCCACTCCTTCTTCACTGCCCCTGATGTCTGCAAGGCTGCTGCTCTCAGATATTCTCGCTCCTCTCTCTGACTGCAGTTGCAGTTGTGCAGGCTCTTTTCCCCCTTCATAAACACATTATCCCAAAGGCACTGCCATCGTTGCTGGTGGGCTCAGCCCCGGCCAGCAGCAGGTCTGTCATGGACCTACTGCACACAGGGGAAGCTTCCAGCAGCTTCTCACAGCAGGCACCCCTCTAGACCCCCACTACCAAATCCTTGCCATGCAAACCTAATGCAATATTGTAATACTTTTGTGTTCTGAGTCCTTCCTGTCCATAATATGAATCTGTGACTCATAGTTCATGTTTCAAAACAGTGTCACATGCTAGACTTCCCTTCTCTTGCCTTCATGAGCGAAGTTAGAAGGAGGAGAAAGGCTTGAACAGCATCATTCAACTGAATACTGAAAGTTGAGAGTTCATTCAATTTCCCAAAAGGACAACTTTGTTTTAAAACCCATTCTGGATCAGTTGATTAATAGATGACAGCAAATAAAAATAAATAAAAAGACCTCAGTATTCAAACTGAAAACCAGGAAATAAATAGCAAACAATATGAGCTAGAATTTATGGAGTGCAAAATGCTAGTTAGAAGAGATAAAGGCCCACAGGAAAATTCACAAACCACAGTGCTAAAGACAAAAGAGAGTGTGCCGTTTACAAAAATATTATGAAGAAAATAATTCTAAAAAGTGTATATGGTTCTAATTAGATGGAGATGGCTTTATGTTAGAACTGCATAAAAGGTAAGAGTGCTCAACAGTTTTATTTCTAGTCTCTGAAAAGAAGGAGAATTATGCATTCCCATCAAACAAGAATTAGCCATGCACTCTTCAGGCTTTCTACAAGACCTTTCTACAGAATTAGAACAAAGAGTTGCCACAGCAACATGGTATGAAGCACTGCCCCAGCAACTGAGCACCAGCATCCTAGATACACACACAGCCAAGAGGTGCTTCTGCCACTACCACTAATGCCAGTAGTGGCATATGGTTAAAATGAGTCTGAGAATGCATGGACAGGAATAAAGACAGAGTCAGAAGGTTCATAGCTAATGGTCCTAAAAATATGTCTGAAAACAGCACTTGACTTTGTTGAGCTGCACAGATCCATAAATCATGAAAACATCTATTTTAAAAACTGGAGAAGAGCATGTATTCACAGTCCTACTTGGGCTGTGTTTTCTTCTGATCACCTGTGAGCTCTTCTCTCCACCCCTAGGACAGAACAGCCCATCACTACCACTGAAGGAGGCTGGGGGCTCCTTCCCCTGCCAGCCCACCCCTCTCACATGGATGAAAAACAAGAAGAACTTGGGTGGACAGCACTCAGCTTCTCAGAACCGTTATGCTCTTTCCTTTCTCCCTGTAATGCTTGAGAGCCCTCACATTCTCTCTATGTGTTTGAGGTAGGATGAAAATGGACACAAAGTTGCAATCTTCCAGCACTCCAGCAGAAGGAAAGGGGGCTTACAAGCTTGAGGAGCTTCAGGAAGAGAGCGGGAACCAAAAGGATTAGAATTGCTAGAAAAGGGTAGATGTGGACTATGATCATTTGATTCTGTCAGATGCTTGTAATCACTACTGACATTAAGTCACAATGAATCTCTGAACACTGGGAACACTGAAGGACTGAAAGACAGCTGCTATATTATAATATTCAGAGAAGGGAAACGGAATGATCCAGCTATCCACTGGATGGCAAGACTGACATCCATCCAAGCAAAATACCAGAAAAGCTGATAAAAAAGATAAATTACATCACTTAGCAGAATTCTATGGAATATCATGCTCTTTGGAGTGAAACTAACTCACTAAGAAGTTATCACCTCTAGCTGACAGAGGAGTTCACTTGTATTAGTAACTTAAGTTAGCAGCACAACATTCTGCTTTTAAAAAAGCCCCAGTGATGCATTACAGTGCACAGTTTCCACAGGTAAATAATCTGTCAAGTGACAGAATAAAAAGAAAAGTAGTCTTAGAGAAATCACTACTGAATAGAAGAAGTTTTATAAAGACCTTACAGACACTGAGATTCAATACAAACACATTGGCAATAATATTTACAAAGTTAAAAAAATTTAGAAGATTGATAAATAGTGCTGAAGACACAGTGAAACAGAGCAACCTGGAGTGCCCAGTAGGCTGTTTCTCTTTATTCACAATGTATTTTAATACAGCCAAATGCAAACACTCGCATGTCAGAATAGGGAATGCACACCATTGATACTGAATAGGGACTGCATCCTGAAATGTGAGTGATTCTTGAAAGGAATTAGGGATCAAAGTGAAAAATGAATACAATGCATAGTTTGAGCTGCCAGGGAGGAGCTGCTGCAAAGGCAGCTGGTGCAGATGCTAACCTAAGTGAAGTGGTTTTACATCTGTCTAAAGATATGATAAGACTGATGCTGGAACACTGTGTACAGTTTGCATGTAAGTGTTTTTCAAGTAATGTTAGAAACTGGTAAGAGGATAGAAGTTAAAATAAATACTTGCAGGCTGAAGAAATTTCTTTGCATAGAAAAAAGATTTAGGTGATTTGAGTAAAGTGAAGTACTTCCAGGGGAAGATATGAGTACTGAATTATTTTAATCTGAAACACAGCAAGCACTTAGAAAGTGAAACTGAAGCCAGGTACATCCAAATAAGATATAAGGCATAAATCTGTACCATCATGAGCATTTAAACACTGGAACAAGGTACAAAGGATTTAATGGATCCCATTGTCTTGAAACCACTGTTAGATGCCTTTTTGTAATACGCACTTTACCCTAAGAGAAGTTATACTTAAATTAAATAGAAACAGTTTAGTTGAATACAGGCATACTCAGGAAATAAAAACATCTTTGGTAGCTATAGGAGGTCAGATTACATAACCCAATGATCTCTCCTTTCACAAAATTTTATGAATCTTTTCCTGCCCGAATGTAATCACATACCATACATTCAATGCCTGAACTACAAGAAAGGGCTGTGCAGACCACAGCTTCAAAGCATCAGAGTTATGGAAGAGGCAGCCTGAGAGTGGGAAGGCTGTGTGTGTGCTCACCCCTACCATGCCACGGCACCGCGGTGCAGTTTCACCAGCAAAGCAAGAAGGGGATGGGGCTGGAGAGTGGCTTGGCTTTTCTCAGGATTATGTGTTTCCACCTTGGCAGGGTCAGCTCTGGAAAAAGGCTTCCAGTCACGATGGCTCACCAACAGGACAGAAATCTACCTGCCTGCTTTCACTAAATTAATTGTGATTAGCGCATTTGTGCCAAGTTTTCTGCTTCTGATGAATGGTCACGTCTTAGGAGAAAATATGGTAACAGTTTTGGATATATCCTTGTAAATAGCATGTTTCTAGCTGAAGCAGCCCCACTTAAAAAATAACTGGAGCAAAGAATGAATAAGGGTTGTGAAACTGAGCCCCAGAGTCAGAGTGCAAGAGCTCAAACTGTTTGGGTTATCATGAAGAACAGCAACAGAGAACTTCCGTACAATAAGTAACTATATTACGTAGGAAACAAACATTTCGTGACAAGAAACAAACATTTCTAGCAAGATCCAATTTACTGAACTTGAGGCTAATTAAATCCAAATAGCAGTTAAATAACTATCAAAATAATTTACCAAAGCCTGTAGAGGATTCTCCATCACTGAGCATTTTTTCATCAAAAACTTTTTCTTAACAAAACTAATGGACCTGTGTGGTAAGAATTTGTTGAAGGATGTCTGATGGTCCAGTTTTATATGAGATTGAAGCAAGATCACAGTGGCTCTTTCTGGCCCTAAAATTTCCTTTTCTACCTTAATTATTTCCCCAGTGAAAGAGCAGTGGGTTAAATCTGAAACATGAGGAGTTTTCAGATGACTAAAAAAAAGTATTTAATGCTTGATTTAGAGAGGGTGTTCTACAAGTATCAGGGATCATATGTTGTCTGACAAACACGCATAAAATCTCTCTTTAATTTCCTCTGAAGAAAATGTGTACAAATTTGGCTACATTTGGAGCTTCTAGGAAAAAATCCAGTTTGCGTGTGCTCGGGAGACTTGTAGTCTGACAGCTATCTACAGCTTCTGCCTGAGCTGAGCACACGTCACCCCCTTCATCCCTCCTACAGGCATCTGCACTGTGCATGTGCATCCCCGTGTGCTTCACGGGGCTCCCCTCTGAGCAGCAAAGGCAGCGCTAGACCTTCCCTCTTGCTGTCCCTCCCCATCCTGGTGCAACAAAGGACTCCAAATATACGGCATAGGAACAAGGGGTCAGCCGTGGGAAGGACTGAAGCAGACTGGGACAAGGCAGGGAGGGATAGAAGGCTTGTAGTCCTGAGTTTCAGCACCCCTAAGACCTGCAGAGAGATGCTGTGCTCCAAAAAACTCCAGAAAAGGACCATTCAGGAGCACTGCTTTTGTATTACCATTAGGAATTCAAAGTAACCATTGCAAATTTGGGGAGTTTGCCAGAAATAAGGTGGCCAGCACTTCCCTACTGCAATCTCCCTTCCAGGTCTCTTGTGGGCTGCTTTGCCTTCACTGCCTGCCTTACAGGAAGCAATCTGAGCACCTGCAATCTGAGCAATCTGCAGGATGCAAGGCATGCGACTACAGCCTGGGATACCAGAGGCACCAGCCCTCACTTCCTGGGAGCCTTGGTCTGTTGTAAAAACATTGAGCACTCAGTCCTGTATCTGGAGGCAGCCAGCACTGAACTCTGAATGAGGATGAACCAAAGGCTGCGTCTTCTGGAAAATCATCTCCTGAGTGCCTGGCATCGAGTAAATGAGAATAAGTATTTCAGGTTTATCACTTCTAATAAGTCCATATGTCTCAGCAGTATAATAAAGATTAATTCAGTGGTGGATCTGATGTACTTAAATACAAAAGTCACAATTATCACCGAACAGTCTGTGACAAAATTAATAGCACTTTTTTTGCACAGGACTTGAATACTGCATAGTACAGAGCTGGGACTATGAGGTGAATGAGGATAATAGAAACAAAATACACAACTTCTGCTTTAGTATGTGATTAAGTTTAGTTCCTGTCCACACAAGTGAGGAATTTAACAGCTGGACTTAATGTTCTTAGAGGTATTTTTCAATCTAAGTGTTTTATGAATTTATGTTTACTCCTAGGTTTCCTAATTTGCAAGTGCTTGACTTTAAAACAGATCAGCCCTTTGCTTCAGGATGGATATGTAGCTATACTCTTCTTCTTTAGCAAAACAATAATTTCAATCATTATTCTTCCTTCACAAACAAGTTCATCAGGGGACTGAATTGTCTCATCAGCCTTTCTTTCTTTTTATATTTATATAAGAAAGCCTGAAATTAAGTTCAAGGACACTTCTTTTGAGCTTTAAGGATGTAAATAAATAACTTCTTTAAAAAGCTTAGATGCAGTTTGGATGGGTTTTTTAAAGTGGTGTTTGAAAAATACAGCTGTTTTTAGAACTTCTAACATGCACTCTGTCACTTGAGGAAGGATACACATGGCAGCACATATAAAAACACACCAAAAAATTAATATTGGGCATATGTCTGGCACAATACTTTGTAGTTAGTGGAGTGATATCTCTTTCTACCAGGCTTCACTTTGGTCCTCCATTGTCTATACCACAGACCTTTGAGGAAAACAAAAGGTTGCCACAGCAGCTGGACTTTTCATAGGAAGGCATGAGCAGCAATGAAAAGATTTTCTACAGCTGGGGCATTTAGAATATTGTCTGAACTATATGGATTATTTGATGACTAACAAGACAGTCAATCTTGCATTGCAATCTTTCCCTCAGTAGGGATATTAGTGTAGCATGTTTCACTTTTAAACTCTCAGGAACATAATATCTTTGAGATCTCTGTCCCTGTGTTCTGTTTGCTGGAACCTGACTAACAGGTCACAAGAAAAGCAGACGTCGTGAAAGCGTAAGCATCATTTCCGTAGCAAATCTGACTAAAACCAGTTAGATAGGTCAATGAAATATTTCTACCATGAATGAGGAGTGTAGCAAGGCCTCAGCTCAGTTGTCTTCTACCTATAGCTGGGGTCAGGTTTTGGGAGCAGCTTTATGCTGGCAACACAGAGCTCAGTACAGAGAACAACTCAAGCATGCCTGTTAACTGTACATATAATTTCTCAGACAGGTTCCGCCCAGATTTAGCTCTGTGCTGTCATGATAAGGCTTGTAGAGCTAATTAGTTATTCAAGTTTATGCAGTTCATTAGCTTGTCTTCAATTTTAAGCAAAGGATTAATATCCTTAAATAAAAGAGGATAACAATATCCCTTTGAGTTAATTGTGTCACACTTTTTCACAAGACACATGTGGCTGTGCACTGACTGCCTCTTGGGTTGTTTTATCCTCATGGCCCACTCCCTGTTCTACCATAAGGTGGTATGTGCTCCAGCAGCCACACACACTGTGATGGGGTAAATTAGACATGTTACTTGGAGTCACAGAACTATTGCAAATATAATTAAGGACTGGTCCTCCAAACCCTCTTGTAAGTTCACTGGCATTCCTGGTGTTACTCTCCCAACCACCTATGTTTTAATACCCTGCTTGCCATTTCGTCACACTTCAACTGTCTGATGTTTAGGTTCTCTTTGAAGTTGTTCTCTTGGAACAAGGATCTTTGATAAGACTACATATCATCCCGCATCCATCCACAAGGTTAGACTAGAATTGTGGTTGTATTGAGTTTGTGTGGCCAGGTTTTGGTAGCGGAGGGGCTACAAGAGAAGATGGCTTCCATGAGAAGACGCTGGAAGCTTCCCCCATGTCCAACAGAGCCAATGCCAGGCTGCTCCAAGGTGGACCCAGCACAGGCCAAGGCAAAGCCAATCAGAAATGGAAATAGTGTCTCTGTGACAACATATTTAAGGAGGAAAAAAAAAGTATTGTGCCGAATAAATTGTGCTCAGAGAGGAGTAAGAAGATGCAAGAGGAGCAACTGTGCAGACACCAAAGTCAGTGAAGAAGGGGGAGGAGGTGTTTCAGGTGCCAGAGCTGAGATTCTCCTGCAGCCTGTGGTACAGCCCATGGTAAGGCAGTTGTGCCCCTGCAGCTCATGGAGATCCACAGGGATGCAGAAATCCACCTGCAGCCCATGGAGAAGACATACACCAGAGCAAGTGGTGCCTGACAGGAGGCTGGAGCTGGCTCATGGCAGGGACCTGCAGACCCGTGGAGAGAGTGACTGTCCCCCATGGTCTGTGGGGGATACATGCTGGAGCAAACTGTTCCTAAACAACTGCACTCTGTGGTAAGGGACCCAGGCTGGAGCAGTTTGTGAAGGACTCTAGCCTGTGGGAAAGATTCAGGCTGAAGAAGAAAGTTCATTAAGAACTGTCTCCTGTGGGAAGAACCCCAGCTTGGAGCAGGAGAAGATTCCTCTCTCTGAGCAGTGGAGAAACGTTATGAACCAACCATAACCTCATTCCTTGTCTCCCTGCACCACTGTGAGGCAGGAGGTATGGCTGGAAAGAAGGGAGGGGTGAGGGGAAGGTGTTTTTAAGATTTGTTTTACTTCTCAGTATCCTGCTCTGATTTTGATTTGTAATGAGTTATGTTAATTTCCCCAAGCTGAGTCTGCTTTGCCCATGATAATAGTCAATGAGTGATCTCTTGCTGCTCTTATCTCAGCTCACAAGCCTTTTGTTATGCTTTTTCTCCCCTGGCCAGTTAAGGAAGGGAGTGATAGAGTGCTTTTGGTGGGTGCCTGGCATCCACCCAGGGTCAACCCACCAAAGTGGTGCAATTTTGGAGTAAATGCAAACAGCCTGATGGGAATAGCTGAGTTATACAAATGGAGGCTACGCATAGGTTGGAAGATTGAATAGATGAGATAAGACACAATCACCAGCAACCATTTCTAGGAGTTTTCTGCTGTAAAGCCAAAGTGGACCTTAAATGGCAGTTTCATCAGGAAAGAATTGCTTATCCGTTCAGGAAGACTCTCCACAGTAGCCAGTAAGATGGTGATGCTCTTCTGTGAGTGGGCCAAGATCCAATTCCAAGTCTTTAGAAAAAGTCTGTCCCACACTAACTGTACTTTCATTGACCTGATTTATCTACTTTTTTCCACAAAAGGCTTCTTAAAAGATCTTAGTTGCACTCCAGTGCAGAGCACAGCTCATATATTCCGAATATTTATTTTTCCATATATATATATATATAGATCATATGTAATTCATTGGTATCATATATTTGCACTTTTTCTGCACCACTAGAGACAGTGTGGAAAGAGACAAAAGTGGCCACCTTTGGCTCAGAGACACAGCTTGTCCTCAAAGGAGCCTGTATGACACCAGGATAACAGAGCATAGCATTCTTCCAAAGAAAAGAAGCAAAAGAGACCTGGATCTAAGGCTAACAAAATGGAGACTGCTCTAAAAGTTATTAAATGTATGTAGGACTAGGAAGGCAGGCAGGAAAACCAGTAATACAGCTAGATATAAAATCAGCTTTTTGGGGAGATGCAATCCTATTCTTCTCCAGAATTTGCTCTTCTGTGTTGTTCCTACTCAGTTATTCAGTGGAAGAAAAAGAGTAACTGAGGATGAACTTACAAGAGCCCCACAACAGAGGTTCAGCAGAGCTTAGATATCTGAAGATCCAGAGGTATAAAAAACCCAAAACAACAACAACAACAACAAAAAAAAAAAAACCCAGCCTTTCAGGGACGGAAAGAAAAGGTGTTTATCTCAAAGTTTGATATGGAAAATGGGAATGCAGAGAAAAATTTAAATTAAACATGAAGTATTTTCTCCTGGAACTCTGAAAGTTATGTTAGCTTCATGCTTAAATTGACATTGTTATTATTATTACCGTTGAAGTTCAGTTCAGAAGTTTTAAAATGTTTGTGCCACCACTGTTAAAACCACTTAGTTTGAAAGAAGCAGGTCACAGATTGGAAAAACACACCAAGAGCCAGGCTGCCATGTGAGTTGTCAAGCTTTTGCTCAATTCTTGCAAGTCTTCAGTTCAATGACATACATGAAAATCAGAATGGAAACTCAAAGGTTCCTGATTTTTCAGATAATGAATCTGAAAACAAAAGTAAAAATAAAACCTGATGGAGCTAATATTTTTTATGTAAATACAACTAAACAAGTTATACTGGTTGAAAGGCTGTCTAGTTTTGTCTGCTGTGCTGACAAGGCACTACTCCATCACCTTGGTGTGGATAAGTACTAAAATACAACACAGGTCCTTAATTACCAATGTATAAGGCCCACGCAAACATCACAAAGCTCAACAAGGCCAAGTGCAAGGTGCTGCACATGGGTCAGGCAGCCCCAAGCACAATCTGGGCAGAGAATGGATTGAGTGCAGCCCTGGAGAAAAGCACTTGGCTCCAAGAAGACCTTACAAAAGCCTTCCAGTACCTAAAGAGGGCCTACAAGGAACCTGAAGAGGGAATTTTCACAAGGGCATGCAGTGATAAGACAAAGGGTAATGATTTCAAAGTGAAGGCAGGTTTAGATGAATTGTTAAGGATAAATTCTTTACAGTGAGGGTGCTGAGACACTGGCACAGGTCACCTGGAGCAGTTGCAGGTGCCTCATTCCTGGAAGTGTTGAGGTTCAGGTTGAATGGGGAGCTGAGTGACTAGTTGAAGATGTCCCTGCCTATGGCAGTGGAGTAAGAGTTAGAATCTTTAAGGTCCCTTCCAACCCAAACCACTCTGTGATCTATGATTTTGTGTTTTCCTCTCCAGAAACACAAATTTCTCCTTTGTAAGCAAAATATTCCCATGATGGTTTTGAGATCTATGGATATACCTCCCTTTTTCATTTGTTATTTGACAACATCTGGAACTTTTTGTTGTAAATACTTTTACTGTTTTAGAGACATGTGTCCAGAGACAAAAATATGCTTAAATACATTTTCAAGTTAGCTACAGTACTACTCTCTTCTAATATTACTTATATCTGTTACTACCCTAAAGTAGCCAATATATAAAAATGAATTCTCATTAATAATCCTAGCAGTGTTGTTTTCTATATGTTCATTTAAGTTTTGATCATGCACTTCTTGATTTTAAAATATTAATTTTCATAAATGAGTAACGACTACAAGTATTTCACTTTATATTATTAGGACAATAGATGGGGAGAAATTTGACTTCTTGCCTTCAAAACTCCCAGAATTTTATTTGTCTCTAAAATAAAAAAGCAAACATTTTATTTCATTACATCCTATCACAATATCATTTGTCTTAAAGCATTTGTTACTATCCAGAACCACCTGACACTTATAGACAAGCTAGTATAAGATTTACTGATTCACATCCACTCCTGAAAAGTAATAAACAGGCATTTTTCATGGAGTGAAAATGGCAGGGAATCTCCCCAATTACAGGGTAGGAGAGCTCTTTCATCTGCTTTTATAGCCTGCCTTCCCTCCCCAGTCCCTTAACACCCATCTAACCGAAGACAGAAAGATTTTGTTAATCATTGCAAATGGGACTGAAAAGACCCTCAAGAGACTGTACAGAACATCATTCCCTGCTTCATACAGAAGCAGCTGTACCAAAACCATTCAGAGGTTGCATATCTGAGAAATGGCTTGTGAGCATGAAAGACTTGTCTGTTTTTTCTTGCTAAATCAATTGATTTAATAAAAAAGTGCCACATCTTTCTAGTCTTTTACAGGCTTAGGCCATCATAGCTGTAACAACACAGCTGTTAAACCCCTCCCCAGCAATGCTTATACTGAAGAAGTACAGTTTCTGTGAGTACCCCAGAGATTTTATTCTGGCACTTAACTATCACAATTTTTTTTTCCCCTAAGCATCTTAATCTAAATTTTCCTTACAACACAATATAACATATGATTCTAGCATAATTTCTTGCCCTAACTGACATGAATCTAAATTACAGTTTAAATTCAACTAACTTTGCAGCTAATCCTGCATTTCTGATGATTTTTACTTCTTTCCCATTACTTTTCTTGTCTTTAGACTAAACAATTATTCTAATAATTGCTTGTAAATAATGTTTTTACACATCTAATAATCCCTTTTGCTCTCCTCTGGACTCTTAATTCTATATGCAATTTTTTATCAAGTATCCTGCCCCCAAATGAGTGCAATACTCTAACTAAGGACCTACTTGAGCTGAGCTGGACAAAAAGATTAATTTACTTTAGAAGAAAAAAAAAACCTTTCTATCCTTACACACCATTTTTACAACAATGCAGTGCTACTGACTCGCGTTTAGTTTGTGAACCACCAGATTTCCACATCCTTTTCTCCCTAGCCATTCCCCATGCTATATTTGAGTACATGATTTATTACTGACTAAAGATAAAACCCTTGCACTAAACATTATAGACTCATATCCTGGTTGGTTTTCTGGAGGTTGTGACTGTCAAAAATCACTCTGAATTTAACTTTTATCTTCCAGAGTGCCTGAGACCTGTTTGGTGACCTCTGCAGGCTGAATGCCCACATGCTCTGGCCCCTCATTTGAAACATTCATGAAATAGGGAACAGTGTGACAGATCCTGTGGAGTACCAACCTGAATGGTAGTCCTCTCAGTATATCCCTCCAAAATCTCTGATGCCTATACTCATTGCCCACAAAACAACCTCATTAAATTTTGCTTCTCTATAAATGGCCTGAAACAAGAAGAAAGTACAATGTATGTGGAATGATTCCTCATTTTAGGACAAGGAGAGGGAAACTCAATCTGACAAGTGCACTAGGAATTCTCAGATATGAGAAAAACACATTTTGGAGAAGCAAATCCCTGTGAGAGACAACGAGGCCAAGGAGAGGTGCTTTCCAAACAATGCTGCCCTGAGTGTGAGGTGAGAACAGAATATTTGAAGTTTCAGTGAAGAAAAAAGTTCAAGAGATTGCTTAGCATCATGACTCCCAGGGATCTGTACCCTACCAAATGTAGCAAAGAGCAGCCAGGAAAGAGAGACAATGACCCTAAAACTGCCACATGTTCATCTTCACTGTGTTTCAGCTGAAACATTACAGAAGAGGGAGAAACCCTCTTAATGGTGTATTTCTACAGTTCTAAGGAACAACAAAACTTGATTTTATGTGAGCATATGTTTTCAGCAAGCTAAACATACTGAAATGACCACCATTGTGCATCAATGCTAATACAGTTAAAGAGTAAGTAATAAATATCTAACATATTAGAGAATGCACAGATATTGCTGTTGAGTACAGAGCAATAGCTCTGGTGCACCAGGCAGCACTGTAGTCATAGAACAAACACGGTTGCAAACACCATGTTTTTGTGTGGAAGCTTTTTGCAAAAAGCTGATTTTTCTTACTGCAAGCATTTTGCTCCTATTCTGTGGGAAAAAAAATGTTTGGTTCCATTTATAGAACAAGGTTAGAAATATAATTTTGTGGAGAAATGGTGGGATTCTTGAGACAGAGCAGTAATAAAGAATCCTCAGAAAGAGAAGGTGGAAAAGTGTTATTAGCTCACCAATAAAGGATCATTTGACCCTGGAAATGTTGATTTGCTCTCTTTTTTTGTATGGCACCGAGGAAACCAGAACTGGTTTTTAAATCTAATGATACAAATTGGAAATACATATGAAGCCCAAGCTTCATATGTATTGCATCATGCAAATTATTTGTGTTGCCTGCAGATGCAGCCTTAATTCAAAAGCATAGACAGTATGGCCCAGCCCTCATGAGACAAGTACCTGGGTGCAGACTAAGTGCTTTGTTCACAAATGCTCATACTGAAGACCTTCCACTGATATAGACAGCTAAGCACTGCCACCTTGCACAATTTTACACAGCCATCCTGCACTTGCCCTGTCACTGCACACCAGATGGAACCTCTCAGAGGGAAGGGGTAGGATTCAGAATAAGGTTTTGAGGTAAAAGAGATACAGTGGGTCCCTTGTGATTGTAGCTGCACATCTGTGAACATAAGGGTTGCACTTGAGTGAACAGCTTCTACCTGGTCTGTGCTGAAATGGTCGTATCACACAGTGGCACAGGGAACCTTGTGGGTTCATAACTATTTGGGGTGCATTTAGTTGGCGTTGTGCTGACATAATTTTTTCCACCCCACCTGTGAAACCATGTAAGTCCGTAAATTCAACTTTTGTAGTCACATATGACATATTTGATATGTTGACAGCAGTACCACACAGATAGGACTTGCTACCAAAATCTCAAAGTTCAAGACTCTGAAGGTAAGTTGAATTAAATCCAACATGACTGTGAACATCTCTGTGGGAGCTCTGGACAGACAGAGACATACTCCTAAAGCATTTCCATCTCAAGATGTTCATCTGGTTCCTGACTCTCAGTCAAATTCCTTGCAAAGTACCTTGAAATTTTCATTCTTCACGCAGACCCAGAAGGGTCACCTTCCTCTTAAAAAAAAAAAAAAAGAAAAGGCCTAATTGGTACACACTAGGCTGCATATTTGCCATCATGTACACTTCCTTTGCTTTGACCTCAAAATGTTTGTAGAAACTGTGATCTGCAGTCTCCTAGTGGCAATTTGCATCCAGGGCCAACAATGAAACTACTTCTCTCAAAAGCAGGAGCAGGTCCCACTTCTGCTCGACAAGTACGTCTGGATTTATATATATATATATATATATATTAGCATATACCTCTGACTTATAAATGACCTTTTGCACCATCTGGTAACTGACAGGAAATTAATTTCTGGGGCAAAGACATCTGTTTGCTTCTCACACCTTGTTGCAGCAGTGCCCTGTTCCAAGCACCAGAAAGCACTGGACTGCTGCAGAGTCCTCCTGTCCCACTTTGCCATGGCTGTGTGGTGACAGTGTCCACCACCAGTGACCTGTCACAAACATGGCAGATAGGCAGTAATTGTGGGGGAATGTTCACATTGGCAAATATCCTGTTGTCTACCTCAGGGCCAAACCACGCTGTGCTCTGTCTGTACCAGGGAAGCAGGCTGGAGCTTCCTGCTCTCCAGGTAACCCCCTTCAAGTGGGAGTAGGAAGGTCTGAGCAAAATCCCACTTGTGCCACTTATGCAGATTGGGTTAGCAGCTGATGAATTGTGGTTATCTGAGCTATAGCTTAGTCCTCATGGGTAAGCCAACCCAAATTGAAAACATCAGCACTCTTCAGCAACGAGTTTGTGTGTGTGGACATGACTCGAATTAGAAGCAATGTCTGAGTTAGGACTACAGTTATTCCATAGTGAAGACAAGTCCATGTTATCCAACATCCCCTTCCTGGTCTTCAAATTTAATGGTTATTCAAACATTACTGTAAAAAAAAAAAAAGCCCTGGCTGACACTTCCTACCCAAACTTGGCAATTCCTTGAATTTTCCTCCAAAATCTGCTTTGTCCTAGCTGTCTCTGGGCACAAAGAGACACTCCCACATCCTTTACATTCCAGTTGGGGCTAATTGAACTCACATGTCAGCATGAGTCAGCAGTAATTACCAGGAATATTAAGGGAAGATTTGGCACCGGACTTCGATAATTCAATAGCAGAGCCCCCGTGTTCAGTGGGGTCTGCGATTGGATCAAACCCCTTAAGCACACGACAGCAAAAGCTGTATTGAGTTCTCTAGTCTCATTTACCTACACACGGGCAATTCCTGATACTGAAAGCATCTTTACTATATTTTTTGATATACCTACAGAAAGGAAAATCTAACGGAAAGATCATTTCTGAGTAATAAATCCTCCTCGCTGGAGTTTAAATCTGTTTGTACGCTGAAACCGATGAATCAATATTAGAGTGGCTGTCTGTTCTTTGTAAGCACTCGCATTGCAAGCAGGGCCTAGAAATGTATTTCCTTCTTACAATTCCTGAGCAGAAATCCGAATCAATGGGAGGCTGAGGTAATAATATACCCCCCCCTCCCACAGCTCAGTTGAAATTAAAATCCTGAAACCACAACAACCCGACTTTTCCACGTATGAATGTTTGTTTCCGACCGCTTTTGCCGAAACAGTCCCCCCTCTGTACATCTTCGCCCTCCAGACTGTGTTGCCTTGTGCTTCCAAAGCTGGGGACTGGAGGTGTTTACACACTAGCCCAACACAACCCCTAAAATCTTAATCTTCTCCTCGACACTGAAGAACACCTGAACACACTTTTATGGCCAACTATCACAAAAAAATCATTTGTCACAAACATATACGGACACAGAGACACGGTGGATGTGGCAGTGAAAAGTGAGGACTGTCTCAGCCTGTGCTGGCAGAGGATGCAGGAGCAACAGTGTTAAAGTCACCATCAAAACCTTAACTGGAAACTCTCTGGATCTCAATACCTCCGGTATAAGGTACTTTGTTTTTCACGGAAATAAATTCTTGCACTTGGTTACAAATTAACCGAGTGTCTTGCCAGTGAATTTGGTCTTGTCAGTCATTAAGTCTCTCACTTAAATGAATTTTTTTAGTCTTAGCCCTGAATCATAATGCTCTCTACATGTTCATAAAAGAGAACTGCTTTATTTTATCTAGTACAAACATATGTGCATCAACATTCTTCTCAACAGACTACTTCTGAACTGAACCAAATCATTCAGTTTTATTTAAATCCAGTCCTTATTGTCTTTTTGAAACCTCCAACTACTAAGCATCAAGCATACTCTTGTTCTTTTTCTGTTTTTTTTTTTCTTTTTTTTTTTTCTGGTTAAATAGTCCATCTCCTAGAAACTCATTAAATGACGCACAAACATTGTTTGTGTCTGTCTTCAGGAAAAAAAAATACATGATATAACTTGGTTTTATGCTATTTAAATTATTCTTTTAAAAATCTGTAAAACTACACCTTCATCCAAAGATGTACAAAATTCTTGTTTACTAAACAAAGTAACACGAAGTCAGAAAAGCACCAGAGCCTTTCCCTCACTGCTTTTTCGCCCTTTGCTATGTCAAACTGAAACACAACAAGAATCCGTAGCGCAGAAGTTATAAAACGCTCAAAATTATTTCCAAGTCAAGTACTGGCTGACCCTAAGGCAAACCCACTCTGCCCAGTTCCAAGCGAGCGCACCTGGGGCTCGGAAGAGGCGATGTGAAACTTTAGTTCACTTGTTTTCCCCTCGAAAGGTCTCTCGAAGCGTCGGTAGAAAGGATGTGGCCAAGGTGTCGCGGCGGCGACCTCCGCCGTCCCGATTTCAGCCCTCGGGACACAGAAGCACCGCTTGTGCATCACCCATCCGAGAGCGGCCCGGCACCGGCACCCCCGGGGCTCTCCCCTGGGAGCTGCGGACCGTCACCGCCGCCCGGCTGGAAGAAGCGCGGCGCGTCCTGCGCGGCTGCGGTCCCAGCGCCGCCGACACGGGCGGAGGGACCACCGACAGCCCGGGGACAGCCCGAGGGGCGAGGCGGCCGGAGCTGACACTACCCCGGTTCCCCCGCACAGCCCAGGCTGAAGCCCGTCCTGCCCGCCGCGAGCTCTCGGGATGCAGCGACTTACCCAACCACGGTCCCCGCCACGACCCGGGGGTGCGAAGTTTTTCCGGGCGAGCAGAGCCCCCGGCCGCGGCGCGGGGCGGAGGTGCGGGAGCGAGCGGCGGGAGCGGGCCGGAGGGCGCCGGGGGTGGGGAGGATGCTCGGGCGCCGCGTCCCTCGTGATCCAGGTGGCGGGCGGGCGGCCGAGGCACGGGGCGAGCCGGCGCTGCCCGCTCGCACGCGATCCGCGCCCGCCGCGCCCCGGCGGCGCCAGAGGGCGCTGCTGCGGCGGCTCCGCGGCCCCGGGGGGGAGCGGCAGCGGGGCCGGGATCCGCCGGGATCCGCCGGGCGGGACCGCGGCGCTCGGCGCCGTCCCCGCCGCGGGATCCGCGGGGGAGCCCGGAGGAGCCGGGACCCCGCTGCCCGCGGTGCGGTGCACCTGCCCGCGCCGCCGCGCAGCCCGGCTGTCCCGAAAAGTTTAAAGGGAAAAGTGCCGTGCGCGTCCTTCCCCGCCTCGAGGATGTACGGAACGGCCTCAATGTCCCCTGCACCGGGGTCTCTCCGCTTGTCGTCTTGCGCGGATCCCGCCGCGTCAGCACGGCTCCCTCGGCATCACCGGTGCCTTCAGTACAGCACCGCATTCACCGGCTTCTCTTGGAAGCCGAGTAGCTGGGATAATTTCTTTAACTAGCCGTGTTTGTTTTATTTCCCCAGAACGTTTTGCCGACGGATTTCTGGTTTGTACTGGAAGTGGCGAGGGATCCCAGTCAAGCGGCGAGGCCTTCTGCAAATGGTGTTAGATGCTGGAGTTCGGGTAAGTACCTAAAGTGGCGCTTGTATGGGAGGCTTAAGGAGAGGACAGACGAAAACAGAGAAGGCTGGTGCAGAAAATTCAAGGTAACAAAGTGAAAAACAGTCCTCTCCTTGGTGAGGTGCTTAGGGAGAGTCATTAGGGAGGAGATCTGAACTTTGAAGCCACAGCAGACTGCTGGGACTGGTTGCTGAGGGGACAAACTGTCTGCTGCTCCTCAGCCCTGGACTGCCAAGGTGTCCCCTCAGATGAGGATGCAGTGGCAGGTACCAGCCATCAGACAGCAGTGCCCTGAACCCACTGCCTTCACCCCAGACACAGTGCCTCAGCTGTCATTTATATCCACAGGCACTCCTCCAGGAAAGGTCAGTTATCAAGGTATAAGTGGCAGGAATATAGGGGAAAAAAAAAATCCTATATGTGTAATACAGGAAAGCAAAGAATTCTGCTATTGCTAATCAGAATAGTTTGGGCTGGAAGGGGTCTTTAAAGATAATCTAGTCCAATCCACCTGCAGGGAGCAGGAGCATCTTCAGCTGGATCAGGTTGCTCATCCAAACAGACCTTGAACATATCCATGGATGGGGCATCTACAACGTCTCTGGATGACATGTTCCAGGGTTTCACAACCCTCACTGTAAAACACTCTTTCATTTAGTCTGAATGACCTACTAGATGTTTCATCCATATGAAGCTCTATTCTTAGGTTGCTTATGGTACAGACTGAATAAAAATGCACTAATTTACTGGGGAAGAAGAGGAAAGGAACAGGAGCACCAGAGAGTACTTGAGCCTTCTCCTTTCTCACCCTGGACAGCAGGTGAGGAGCGTGGCCCCAGCTCAATGGTGGATCTCCATGGTTGCACTCTAATGGCTTCCCAGCTTTCCCAGATCTTCAGGGAAAGAGAGATCTTCAGAGCTGTCTCTCTGGAGTGGCCTGCCACCTGACCTCATGATCACTATTAAGGCTTTGGCTTGACTGCTCATGTCTTGGTTTTAGCAGGGAAACTGCATTTTGACAAATGGACCCACATAATAAACTTCTATCTCTCTGTTGCCCATGTTGTTCAAGATGAGGGGAAGCCCAGGCCCCAGCCTTCCTGTCCTGTGGATAAAGATGGAAGAGCCCAGCTCACAGGAACACTATTGTTCCAGCAAAATAGAACCAGTCAGTCTTGTTGATTGCTCTGTTACATCTTCCCAGACAGAGCCTTGGCTATAAAAATAGATGCAATAATCCACATGGACAGTTGCAATTGTAAATGGCATTCAGAAAGCAAAAATGGAATTCATAGTTTGACACAGACATATCCCCAATCCATCAGGATGTGACACACTGGCAGCATGTCTGTGCCAAACTATGAATGTCGTTACTTACTTTTCCTCCACATGCTATTTACAATTGCAACCTTCGCTGTAAATTAGTGTGTATATTTTATATCAGACTTTTCTGAGTGGCTTTGGTATTTTCTGCACTTATTATTTTCACAGGATTGAATGCAAGTTAGACTACTTGGGCCACAATAAATCTTCAGGGACTACAGACTGTGCTTATGTTAGAAGGATTTGCCAGCCTAACCATACCAGCAAAATCCTATCTGGCAGAGTCAAGGCCTATGTTTGGAAAGAGAAATCAAAGGCCATCAACACTGAATAGCTCTCCACTAGATGGAACAATGGTGCTTCTGCTGCCAGGCCATTGACAGGGAGTGATTTACCCAGAAGACAATTGGGGGGTGGGGGGATGGAGCCCAGAAAGTGCTGGATAATGGTGAGACAGTCATGGGATTGCTATTGTTCATTGCTCCTCCTGGTGAACTCAGTGCCACAGAGGAGAGCCGGGGAGCTGGGAGGTGTCTTGGTGTGTGAAGACACATCAGAGATCACTGAGCAGACATGAACCAGCTTTGAATTAGAAATGGTGTCACAACATGGTGTTCAGGTCATTCTAACAAATCTCTTCCTGAGCTTCTTTGGCTGGGACTGGGGCCCCAAGCTAGCATATGTCCAGCTTGGAATTTGGACTCTTTTGCACCTGTCTGCATTGATATGTCCAAAGACGATGGTTCAGATGCTTTATGGGAGCTTATTCTATGTACAGCTGAATGATCAAGCCTACAGAGAGAATATTTGTGCAGTGTTCTCTTCACTCCCTGGATTTTACATTTTGTTAGAAGTAATTAAACTTGCCAGGCAAGAATTGTTTCTCATAATTTCATGCTGCTGACTGTTTATACTTATACCAGCTATGTGCAGATCATTTTTATACAAGTTTTTTTATACAAGGCTTACTGAACAACCGCCAGATACTTCTGTTTTCTTCTTGAATTTTAATTGCTAACTTGCCCAGCATCTATTTTTAAAATGGAACTGTAAATGGAACAGTAAGTTCCATCACTTACCATAGATGCAGCGGGTCAGTGCTCTCCTTATTCCTCCTTTTCTCCTTCCTGCAGAGAATGTAGAAGAGTTATTAAGGAAACTCCCCAGTCTGACCATTCATGAGACTCACTGGTAGTCTACAACACCAGAGACTTTAGCTACTTCACCCATTTACTAAAATTTTCCTGAATGCAGTTTCAAAGCAGGCATCTTTGGAATATTAGTCTTCTTCCTCCCAAACTCCTACTTGAAAAATGTGTGTTCATTCAAAAGGCTGATTTGAACACTGAACTTAAACTCTTCCACACCTTCATTTTCAAGACCACCTGCCATCAATATAACCCCATTTCATTTCTGGAAAACAATTATCGACTTCAGACTTCATCTGTCTTCTTATGGTCAGCATTATTTCAAGCACCTACATACTCAGAACATCCATTTTATCTCTAGTGTTGCAGCTTTTTGACTCTAGCCAGTTTCTCATCTGGGTCCTTTTGCTTATTTTTTAGTATTCCCCATTATTTTAATCTATTGGGAAGGAAGGTGATAGTATACAGGAAACTAGCAGAGAGTCGGAAGCCAAGGTAATTTTTTTTTTGATCCTTTAACTAACACACAGTATTTGAAAAAAGAGACAGACATTCTTAATATTCTCATAAACACAAGCATTTCCTCATGAAGCAACACTGGTTGCTTCTTGCTCCTTCCATACTGCTTTTATAAACTCTGAAAGTACAAAGTGATTGAAATACACTAAAGTCTCCGATTGCCAGAGCTAGCAATTTCAAACACTTCAAATTAACTTATTTTCTTTGAATAGTGTTTCAGAATGATGCTATTTCAAGGGGAGGAAAAAGGCATATGAGATGTTTGGATAACATTCTTGTTAAACTGCAAGCTGTCCTCGCTATGGATTTAACTCCCAGTTTAATTAACTGATCATAATAAATGCAGAAGAAGTGAAATCACAGCTAAAAAAGCATCTTCATGACCAGATATTTTGTTTGGGTTTTGTTTGGCTTTTTTTTTTCTTTTTTTTTTCTTTTTTAAATTTTTTTCCAGGTTGTACTTAGCTGGTATAGCTCTTTACATACTTCTGAGGATTGTCTTTATTAACCTCAGCCGAGTGTGTTACACAGCAACAAAAATTTCATTGTCTGATCTACTTTTGCTTGTATTTACCACTCCTTAGAAGGCTGCAGGTTGGTAAGGCTGATGTTTCCTTGAAGGCTTCTGAATGCTGCAGAGAGAAAAAGAGAACTTTGGTTGCTGTGCAGCTGCTGCCTTAATGCAGGGACCACTCCTTGCTTGCTTGCTAAGCGAGAAGCCTGTCTGGGAGCCTTGGGGGAAAAAAGGCTGAAATTGCTGGTCTCTGGTGCCTGGAGCAGCACTAGAGCTGAGGTCTCAGACAGCATCACTCTGGAAGTGACCTTGGAATTGAAACTTTTGTCTTCACTTCTCCGCCAAGGGGAAAGTTGACTTTAGTGGGGGTAAGACCTGGTGTCTAGCACAGAAAGTGTAAGTGGGTGCCTGGAGCTCAAAAGCACCTTTACAAGCCACCAGAAAAAAAGGAGATGAAAAACAAAGTGTCTTAAATGAAGAGAGCTCAAAAGAAGAGTTAGTGCTTATAACAAGATACTTCTTGCATCCTTCTCTGGCTTTTGTCTGCTCCAATTCTGTTTCCACCCTGACCTATCTTACATAGAAGTCCATATGAAGCTATGAATTGCAGTAAAATGCAAGGAGAAACATTTAATTCAGTCATGTAGAGACTGGAGAAAAATAAAAAAAAATGTTTAGAAATCTAAACTTTATTTTCCTAATGGAAATAAGCAGAAAGGGAATTATAAGAAAATATTTATAACAACAAATTATGAGATATCAAGTATGCTTTTTCATATTATTCATTTATTGTAAGAAATTATACGGTCAGCTAAACAAACTTGATTTCCTTAAGTATTAAAAGAGAATGCTAAAAGAACAGGCAGAGCAGAGCCCTTACAAGTCATTATTGCTTATAAAAAATCAATAAATTACTGCATCATTTCAATGGATTTTTAAGTCAGTTCATTTCACATGGTCCATCTTCCCTCAGACAAGTCAATTGCCAAAAACAAGCAATAAAGTCATCCCCGTTCTTTTATTTTAATACTGTAAAAAGTATTTGTTTTTATAACCAAATTGATTTAAGACTTAGCCTGGCCACAAAACATTCTAAACAGATGTCTAACTTGAAAGACACTAATATGCTTTCTTTCCACACTGTTACAGAAATCTGGGGTGCGTGCAATCTGAAACCTAGACTTTAAAGCTCAAAGGAAAACACATTTAGAAAAAATATATATTATTATAAATAAGTATTTTTAATAATGTGTTCCATCGAATAGAAAACATGCTTGCTACACAGCTCTGTAACTGAATTAAAAGCCATGCTGTCAGAAAAGTTGTTATGAAACACTGGATTTAGGTACAGAGGAAGTATCACTGTATTAGTACAGTAGATTTTGTTTATAGCTATAGAGGGCTCAGAGTTGAGAACATTTTTATTGACACTTATAAGAAGAGTATGATGTGTTACACAGCCCATGAGCTTTCATGATTGTGTGTAGCACTTCCTCTGGTATGCATCCAAAATGTTTCATCCTGAGAGATGCAATAACAGAGGAGCACCAAATGCTTCTTCTTTTGACCTTGGGTTCTGAGTTATGACAGTATGGTAACCATATTCTCTTCAGAAAATTGCCTGCTGCCTTCCTCTGTCTGGTGCATTGACTGATAAAGTGGGAATTGCACATTCATCAGACTCTTCTGGAGCTTTTCCAGTAGAGGATTAGGACTGCTAAAGAGGCTAAGCTCAAATCAAAGAGGGCAAAACCAACCACATTGAAGAGGGGAATCATCCTGATCTTTTTCTGAGTCCGGCATAAGATAGAGGGTATTTCTTCTATGAGGTAAAAGCTCATGGATCTGATATGAAGCTACACCAGCACACCTCATCCCTGCATAAGATGAGGGGTGAGATGAGCTCATCAACACACTTGGACAGTGCAGGCATAAGGAGCAAGTTTGGCTGGCAAGAGCTGATCCCACAGTGCTCCACCACTGATTCTCTGTATCTCCTAGCCTGCTCCTTCTCTACAGCCTTCAACAAGAGACTACCTGAGCAGGGCAAATGAAGCTGTTTCCTAAAGGAGCCTCTGTCATATGGAGCTGAGTGATATGGGAACAAGTGCCAGGCTGTGATGTGGATGGGCAAAAAAGGTGGTACTGGTCAGGGATGTCCTTAGCTCAGTTCTCAGTTCTTCTGTGGAAAGCTTCCTGAGATACCTGGAGCAGCCTTAAACTGCCTCCTCCCAAAGGGCAGCAGCCTAGAAACTGAGGATAGGGCACAGCTGACTTATGCTGAGGAAGACAGAGATGTAGATCAATTGTTTGCTCATGCTCTGAATGTCCTTATGAATTTCAAACTGTCAGAGCAGCACTTACAAATTGTGTATGCTTGTGTATATGCATATAGTGACAAAGGGGAAGGTAGATGGGGGGACATTTTTGTATCTTCATTGAATTTGAAATGTTGACTACTGTAAACTGTAATTTGATGCCCAGTTTGAGCACCTGGACCTACCAGGTTCCTCATGGAGGATTTTGAGAAATAGAGGGATTGTACAACTGAATGAGAGCTCTGCATAGGCAACAACTTCTTGCCTATCCTACCATAAAATATAAATCTTGGTGGGGAGTACCATACGGTCTCATTTCCCCCCAGATGATAGTTTGGCTGTAGGTATTTCATGGACATGAGTGTTCCTAAAATATAAGTGTTACCAAAAGTGCAGATATTATGCACTGTGCTAACAGTAAAAGTTCAAATTAGGGAAAAGGCAGAAGTTGAGATAATATCACGAACAAAATGAAGTTACTGGAGTAGACTGCATTCCTCAGGGTCGTTGTAAGAGGACAGCAACCCAATTTTTAGATCTAAAAGCACTTTGCTCCCTCAAGAAGGGGAAAATTGAGACAGGTGCTTGTCAATTCTTGTAATTCATGTCTTTCTTGTTGTTTTTTTTTTCTCTCTCATTATTTATATTATTACTATAATCATCAGTAGTAGTATTATTTTTTTCTGGGGTTTTGTTTCCATTACCAAACTGTTCTTAACTCAAAAGTTTTATGCTTTTTTCTCATTCTCTTCCTCATCCTCCTGGGAGCAGGGAGTGAGTGAGAAGCTGTGTGGGACTCAGCTGCCAGCTGGGGTTAAACCACAACAACCTGGCAGTGGTTTAAATATGTATATGCTGATAGAAATTGGCTTTGGGAATATTGTAGCTTAGAAGATAGGAAGCAAATAGGAAGGCCAATGGGTGTTTAAGGCTGAACATGAGGTAATCAGACATCTTTACCCTACCTCCTCTTGGAATTTCTATCTGAACACTGCTGGAATCCAGGAGCTGGTAGCTGTAGGTGTGCTTTTCTGTAGCTTTTTTGTCTTTCTTTCTCTTTCTTACTCTTCTAATTCCCTCTTCTTGGAACTTTTGGGTAACTTAAAATTGAATGGGCTCAGAGTTCTTTCATTTGCATGGATCAAGTTAAGTCTTTGAAAGGTGTTGTATGTTAATTGAACGTTGCACTAAACCTTTTGCCAAAGTTTCTCGATTTTCTAAAGTTGCCAGTAAAGTCTTTTAGGTTGTTTTGATCTCTTGAGGATATCTTGTCAGTATTTGTCTCGTGTGTCTAAGAGTATGTGAACAGCCATGAGCCCTGTCAAGGACTTCACCAAGCGAGTTGTTTGGGGCCTTACACCACTTCTCATGGGGTTTGGCTGCTCAGCTTTGCTATATGCCATGTTACCTCTGTATCAACTGGCATTTTTAACTGCCATACACCATTCAACCATCTCAAGTCCCTCTTCTGCCAGGTCATCTAGCAAGCTTAATATTTTCACCTTCCTCTGCTGTCATCCTTGGCCTTTCATTCTCTGTCTCCTTCTTTACCTTTTCCTTACTTCAGAGACTTGAAAATCCTACAGGTTGTCCCAAAGTCAAACCAGAAGTTTGGTCTTTCTTTATCTCAGCAGGTCAGTACATTTCAGGAACAGGTGAAAAGCTTGTGTTTGGCAGTACAAGGTTCCATGGAAAAAATACAGCCAAAGCATTGTTTCAGTGTCCCTTTGCCATCTTCTTCACTGTGATTTATAGGAGAATTGAGAGAGTGATTGATAACTGTACTATCAAAGAATGATACATACTGAAAACTCTGAAACTTTTCGTGAGGTGATTTCCTTTGTGATCCAAAATGTATTTTGTAGAAAACAAATCCTTACCCTGTGCTGTCGGAGCCTTCCCCGGATCGGGGTGACTCCGGATGGTGGTAAAGTCTCTCCTCCAACCCGTGCCTTCAAAGAAAGACTCAGCAGTCTTCAGTCGTCCGGTCTCAAGGCAGTTTATTGCATGTTATCTCAAGGCACACAGACTCCCTGACATTGTCCCTGACTCTGTCTGTCCCCGTCTCTGGCTGTCTCCTCTCTCCCCTCCCCGAGGGGCTGGTGCCATCTTTTATATCACATATTACGTATTAGGTGTTTATAGTTTTTCCCCAATGCCTACTACCTATGTTGAACAGTGACTTTCTACCCTAAACCAATCTGTGAGTGCCAACATCACCAAGAACATGGAGAATAGGAAGAAGAAAGAAGGAGGACAGGGCACGCCCAAATCCCTCCATCTTAGAACCTCTGACCCCCATGTACAAACCTTAGACCCCCCTGTACAAGGCCTAAAACCCCCCTGTACAGCACTAAAAAATTCTACCTTTCACCTTGTGACTACTTCTATTATAATATCTAAACTTTTGTGATTTCTTGTTCTTCCTGCAAAGTTGGTAAATTGTTCCATGGGTCAAGCTCAAGACCACAGGGGTCCCTGGCCGCCTGCCAGGGTCTCAGAGGCCTCTGCCCTGAGCCCAGAACATCCAAGAGTGTCTGAGGGACACCCTGGGTTCCGACACTGTGCAGTGCTCTGGTCTTGAGTGTTTCTGTGATGGGTTCATGGTGAGTTGGGATGGTTCATGAAATCCAGGTACTCAGCCCTGCAGGAGAATCAATGGCTAGGTTAGAAAGCTAATGCAGGGGAGATGCATGGACTGATTTGACTCCAGGGAGTGAAGGGGGAATAAGGTAGATTTTCCATTTAGCTATTAAATATTTCTAGATTTTATGGTTAATTATAAAACACACTTAATACAATTAATTATGGAATTGTCTTAACTCCTTGGTGGACACTTTAGACATTGGGGACAAATTTTGGCATCCTTTGTAAATACAGGATGCATAGTACTAGCAGGTCTCATGATGAGTATCCTGAAATTATCTAGAAGGCAATGAAATGTTAGAGTTTTGGTGTGGCAGGTCAGCTGAACTGGATGGCACTAGACCTTTACACTTATTTCTCCAGCTCTGGCTGTTCTGGCTTTGTCCCTTGCTTTCCCAGATTCTCACCACTAGAGCTGGGGGAGGATTGCTATCTTTTTTCTAAGCTTGCAAGAAGCAGACTTTTACTCTCCAGAAATAAAGTAGACAAACCAGAATAAAACCAGACTGAGATGGCACACATAGAAGAATGTGCAAGTGTTCACATTCAGTCATTTTCACTAGAGTGCTAATTCTGATATTCTAGTAATAAAACAGAGTGAAATAAGGAACATATAGTCTTTTCCTCAGGGAATCCTACGGAAATTCTTCTGGCACATTTGAGTTTTGAAATCAGCATACCAACCCCAGGCAGAGAGCAGTTTTTACTATTTTCCTGAAATGTTGCCAACAGGACAAGTGTTCTCAGGGGAAGGAAGCTGGCTGATGTTGGAGCAGGAGGATAGTGTGCCATCTCCCATTTCTGCAAAGTCTTGTCAGGCGTCAGCTATCTGGTGCACTCTTTCGGGAGAAATCGTCAATCTTGTTTCTTGGCACTTGTTGTCTGTCATCAACATCTCTTCTGTTGGCCATCCCTAAAAGTGTGGATCTGAATGAGTGTACCATGCCAACAATCCTGTCCAATTTCAGAGCTGGGAGACATGACAGGAGTCTTGCCAAGAGTGCTGTTTGCCTCAAGTGGTATTGTTGGCCACTTTCAAATCCTTGATCATCATTCTATGCTTAACGTCATATCTGCAGCCTTAAACAAGCATTACAGTGTCAATACCGCCAAGGGTGCCAGTTTATCTGTCCGTACAGGATTGTCTGCATCATCACTTTATCCCAGGGGCAGGCATCTGTTGTGTGTGATGTCCAGGATCAGCTGATAAACTCCAGAAGGATTTGGCACTGTGTGCCTGTTGACTCCTAGATTGTGCAATAATGTGGCCTGGGGCTCGGGGTCCATCCGAGCCCCGGCTGCCGCTGCCGTAGGTGTCCCGGATAGCGCTGGGCTGGTAGGCACAGCCTGTCCAGGTCCCTCAGGCTAGCTCCCCAGCCATGGGCAAGCTTAGCGAGCAGCTCTGAAGTGATTTCAGCTCTTTGGTGAATTCAGCTCTTAGTGATTTCAGCTCTTTGGTGAATTCAGCTCTTTGCTCACAAGTGCCTCGGCAGACGCAGGGATGAGAGAGGAGAAGGCTGTATGCGGTTCCACAGCGGTGTCTTTTATTGGCAGCTCCTGTGAAGGGGGCAGTGACAGCTCTTCTGCCAAACTGGGCAGAAATGGGGGTTTATATAGGGCACAGGGGTGTTGGAAATTGTCCAATGGCCAGGGTTGAGGAGAATACAACCTATAGTCTTATAGAGAGATAACAAGGGTCCGAGGGTGGAAGAGGGGCTACTTTGGTCCAGTCATCATGACTAGGCATTTCTTATCTTAGGCAAGTGACTGTCAGGGAGGCCTCTGACTGCTACAGTGCAACTTGGCCATAACACAGCGTTACGGTGGAACCGTACCATTGGTTCACTCTGACCCCAAGAGTGGTAACATGCTTCACATTTCTTCCTCCACCCCTCTAATTTTTCCCGTGAAGCAGCAGGTGGTGCCATGCCTTGAAGCAAGAGACAGCTGCAGAACAGCAGGCCTTTACAAATGGCTAGCCAGACCTTGACTACACTACTGTGATTGACCCTGTGGATGGAGCAGGTTTGCATATCCCTCTGAGACAAGAGATCACCTTGGACAGCAGTGGGATTTGGTGCTGGATTCTTAGACACGGTCATAATAGGACAAGAGGTTTTATCTGGCTCCCTCTGTCTTTCATAAGAGTTGGACTACAGTCCTACATCAGAACTATTGCCAGAGTCACTGTGGTGTGGAAGCTCATCTACCATTCACCAGGATTCTGATAGTTTTCTTGCACTGTCTTTCCTCAAGAACGCTCTTTAAATCTCCTCTATATGCCACTTTTTGCAAAGCACTTTTTGCTTGCTTTTGAGTGTCCAGATGTACAGATTAGTTTTCCTAGTTTGGGAGTAAGAGGTTCAAGACGTCTTAAGCATTTTGGTATGTAGGTCTGGAAATTGAATCAACTTTCTCTTACAGTTAACTATTGCTTGGCAAAAAGGCATACATATATAAATTTGTTGATGAACATAATACTATGGTCACAGATTTATACTAGTGGTGAGAAGCACTTAATAATGCTCTTTTTGCAAACATGTTGATAGTTTTGAACTTTCAGAACTTTTGCTTATGTTGTTCTTCACCTCTACCCTTGAGAGGCTCATGCTGTATATTTAAGGACAGAAAGTCACATGCAAACTCTGGTTTTGTTTTAGGTTCTTAGTGAAAGAAGCTAATACTAGAAAAAAAAAATCATGGTGAGTTATAGTATTGTCACAGCAACTTGTGCTTTTCATGTGTTCTAAGCAATTGAACTAAGAGAAACAGATTTATGACCAATAGGTAAAATGTCAGGGTGCATCCCATTTCCTTCTTCCTCTCCTGCTCCAGCAGGATCTGCTAATGTTATTCACATTCTTGTAACTTTTAAGGACAGATGCAGTTAGTGAGGGACAGTGCACAATGTTGGCTTAAATCTTTGTCCTAGTTGTAATGCTATTCTGTGGAACCTTTGGAGGAAATACGCTCCTAGAGATTTCAGTACAGTAATTTGTGCAATTCCATGTGAGATTTCTATTTTTTGACTGATAATTATTTATAATTCATTTACATTGTCATGTCACCAGTTATTTGAACAGGAAATATGCCATCTGATGGTTTGTTGTGATTCCCAGATATGGCTGAATTGAACTAAAAATTGGAATATTACATATGCTGTTGTGTCCGAATTGCACTTTCTTGCTTTCTTTCCTGTTTTCATTTGATCATTGGAATCTAGGAGTGCTTAAACCTTTTTCTGCCTACTCTTTTACAAAAAGGGTGTTGTGATAAAAGCAAATCGACTTAAAAGCCAGGAGGTTTCAGAAGGAATAATCCTTCTCAACTGTGCATTCTTGAATCTTACCTTTGTCATTATGTACAGTATGGATTTCATAATTTGCCTTGAAAGTTTTAAATTTTGAAAGTAGGTCTTGAGAGAAAGATTGTAGAAAATCAGTGGGTTTCACCCTCCCCCCCACATTTGAGAGTACTACTTCCCTTTAGGATTCAGGGAAATAGTTTCAGGTAGGAGTTTATCTAATAGTTGGGTTTGTTCAGTCATTAGATGATTAGATGAAGTTTTCAACCGAATGTAATTAAAGCACACAGTTTTTGTATGATCAAGTGCAGCTCTTTATGCTCTGCCACAGCTTCAGTTGTGATGACTGCTGTGGAGCATATGTCTTCTTTTGGTGCAAATTCAAGTGACCAGAAATGTGCATTAAAATGGGGTGTTCTCTGAAATGCTGTTGCAGCTGTAGCCTTGTAGCCAGCTGGTGTCTACTAACAAGCTCCAACCAGAGGTTTTTAGTGTGCAGTGCCCAATAGAAATCCTTTAGTGTTCTTGAAAAGAACTGAAATGAAATCTAGCAGGATATTTGTAGGACTTAGATTTGTATTCCAGTCTTGACGGTGGTATCACGTAGGATGCTGGTGAGAAACCTGTCTCTCCTCAAATGTGACAAAATGCTAAGCATGGTTTAAAATGGCAACCTCCCTTTTAGCTTGCTTTGATTTGTAGTAGAAGACCCCAAATGAATGTTGGATACTTCTAAGTTCAGCTAAGAAAAATAGAGAAGGCACAAGTGGTTTAGGTTAGCAGTTTAAGTAAGTCTCCCTCTTGAGGTTGTGCTGCAAGCAAATTGCTGGTACCAAGGGTGGCAGTGCTGTAGCACAGCACAGTACTTGATGTCAAGTGTGCTCATTTTAGCTAGGCATGCTAAAATGTCTCCTATTCCCAGAGTATATGCCCTATTTTGAGATGACCAGCTACTGATGAATATGAAGAAGGAAAAACAGTCAGTTATGTTAGCTTTTGTGATGTTTTTTTGTTTTGTTCTGGAGTTTGGGGGTTTTAGTTTTGTTTGCTTGTTTGGGTTTTTTTTGGGTTTGTTTAGCTTTCTGCAATCCTGTGAAAACAGGATGAGAGGAAAAATTTTGAATTTTTAATTTGGTTTGCTGCAAGTTACATGAGGTGTTTTGCTTTTTTTCTCACACTTGTTCTTAAAACTTTCATTTGAAAAACAGGACACATAGATTTTGCAAGATAAACTGGATACACTGTGTGACCTCGCTGGTGACAGAGCAGAGGGGAGAAATTGAAGAGCTCTCTAGACAAAATGTATAGGTGTGTCTTTTATGGAGTAACTCTAGCTTTTGTTGTCTAGCCTTAGTCTGACTCATCTGCTAACAGCTCCTGAACACTGGGTACTCTAAAGCAGAGGAAGGTTGAAGTAGTCTGTGTGATGGGGTAGCAGATGGCTTAGCAGGTACAGAAAGCTCATCTGTTCGACCAAAGTTATTGGGCTGGCTCTTGCCTGCAGGGAACTAACTACTGGGAAGTTCTTGGAAATAGGAGCACCACATTTCTTGGGGAAACCATTGTTGCATGGCTTCAGGGGTTATAGAGATGCTATAAGTGTCATTGTAGATCCTGTTTGCTTCCTGATGATGTTTTTCAAAAGATTGGTTTCCTCTTTCTCCTCCTTGGCTGGTGTTTTTTAAGTGAATCTCCCTGTTCATCATGATGTTGCCCAGACCATCATGCAAAATCAAAATTAGTAAACTTCTGCTTAGTTTACGTGGCCTACTGCAAATGTCCTATTTGATGTGGACTTAACTTGCACTGGAGGAAAAGGTAGGTGTTGATTACAGTCACTGAACTTACCTTGTTTCAGAGAAATACCATGTTATGTTCTGTTAAGAAGAGTCATCATGGTGATCAAAGTTCCATGGGCATCATGTAGAGTCAGAAGGGGAAAATGAGTAGAGAAGAAGATAAGGAGACCTCTATTCAGCACAGACAACCAGTCTGAGTCATTTAAAATTGATTGGATGACAAGAGTGGTTATACTGTGTTACTGAACTTCCATTTTTTTATTTGGGGAAATAATTTCAGGTAGGAGTTTATCTAATAGTTGGACTTGTAATGCAAAGTAATGGAACTATATTGGAGGGAACTCCAGCCTCCTAAGCAACTTTTTACCTACTACTGAAAGAAGAATCTGCTCCACCTTCTATGCATTTACCACCAGTTGTTCCTCTACAGGTACTCCAGCTAGGAAAGGGAGGTAGACCTTGTCTCCTTTTCTTCCAGTATTAATTGACCATGGAAAGGAAACTAGTCATGACCTCTTTCCTGTGCATTCCTTTTGCTGGGAAATCATAATCTGTGGTGGGGAGACAGGCAGTTGGCACATAACTACTAAAGCCTCAAACACAGAAGTAGGAATACTCTACAGATCTGAAAAGAGCAATCGTGATTGTGTCGTTTCATGTGTCATGCTTGTTTTGCTCAGCTGTGAACGTCAGCAAGGAGACAGCTTCGTTTGTCACTTGAACCTCCTCTGCTGCAGATGGAAGTGTGCAGCCGCCTCCTAAAGTCCTGCTCCTTAGCATGCATTACTTCTGCCTGCAGAGAGTACCTGCTGTTCTTACAATTCATCATCCATCTTCTTCTCTGGGTGGGCAGGGAAGAGAAGGATTAAAGCAGTGAAAGCCTGGAGAAGAGTAGGGGAGAATGGTTTGGGAAGAAAGTGAGCAAAGCTGTTTAGGGGACAAGTGAGTAGGGCTATTTTCTGTAAGGCCATCCTTTATCACTTCATCTGCTGTGGAAGGGCCCATACCCTCTATACAAGTGAGGAGCACGGTTTGCACGGTTTTAATGAGATTGTCCTCTCTAGGTCAAATCCCTGCACTGAGACACTGCCAGTTGTATGCAGACCATGGACAGATGACAGACTGACCGCAAGGTTTCAGAAATTCCTTTTCTTTTTCATCCTCTTTAAGTGCTTCGATAACCTATTAAAAGCTTTCCCATTATTGTTTTCTGCAAAGCAAGTCCATTTATTCTAGTCCTTTTCTCAGTAAAGACAAGTAATAAGGAATCACCATTCTATTCTAAGTCCTAATGTAGGACTTAATGTTCTTCTGGAAAACAGAAAAAAAAAAACCAACAGAAAAAAAAAAACCAGTCTCCTGTCTTTTTTCAGACATCATTATTTCTACAGTTCTCATCATTCTTGCTGCCCTAATTGGGTTCCCTTTTAGGTGGTCTTGTATATAAAATTAGGCATTGTTTCAGTTCACCAGTAGCCTCTTACCTGAAACCAGCACTCCCACATGGCCAGACCAAGATAGTCTGATGCTTGTCCAGCACAGCTCATTTTTTCAGTGGAAAGGTAGGTAAGATGTGAGCAACAAAGCGGTTTACTTCTGTTTTCCTGGAGAATATGTGGACTGGGGAACACAAAGATTCCAAAAACCTAATCAATACAGAAATTAAGTTCTCCTATCTATCTTTTTATTAAAGCCTTATAAAGTTACCCAGTGGATACTTTGCAGACTTCTAAAAAATCCTTTTTGCTACATTCAAATATTTGGAGAGAAGGCAAAGTACATGTTTGTCCCAAACCAGAACTCAACTCTGTATGTAATTTCTCTTCAAAGGGTATAGAGAGCTTTTCAAAATAACCTATATTTTTTTTTTTGTAAAAAGACTCTTCAAGGTAAGATACAACAATTTCTTTAGGATTAGACAGCCCCAAGCTGCTCGTTGCTTTCTGTTAATTCCTGTTTATTCCTTATATGAGGAGCTAATACACCAAAGAATGACAAGATTAATTAAAACAGCCTGCCAAAGCTGTTTAGGATAGGGGACCTACATTAGAATACCCTTAGCCATATTTGAATGAAGAGCTTTTCAGATTGTGTCACTGGTGGCAGTCATGATCGGGAAGTTTTCTAGGCTTAGCAGTGCCAGCCTTGTGCAATAGCATTCCCCATAGCTTTAAGGATGACAAGTCTCAGCAGGAAGAAAAAATTAAGCAATGGTGATTTCTGGTGGTGTTCTGCAGCAATTTGGAAGCTTTCCACCTTCAAGGCTCCATTACCCAGTATGGAGAAAGACTGTGGCTGGAACTGGTACTTCTCAATGCTGCCACTGGTAATCTTAGCTTCACTAATGATGTTGGGAGGGGGAAGGTGAGGGGATATATTCACTATGCATTGCAGAAGGCAGACCTGTACGACTTCTACTACATTCTTACCGCCTGTTTTCAAAATGTAGCTACAGCATGAGATCTGTCCCTGAGCAGATTGCAGAGACACATGTTAACCATTGAAACCTGCAGGCTGCTACCAGCATCTCTATGTGTGTCTTGCTCCTCAACTGACCTCTGTGCTCTGGCGTTTTTTCTCTGTGACACGTGCCATCTTTCCTAAACTCTTCACAAAAGCCTGTGCCATGTAGAAACTGAAATCATTGATAGAAAAGAGCTTTTTCTCCTTCCAGTAGCTGACTTGTTTCTTGTGATCATCTGTGGAGGAAGAACAGATGGCTCAGATCTTTGCATAGGAAAAGGAGTGGACTCTTCCTCTGCTAGTCCCAAGAAGGTCTTCTCTCACTGCAGTGAGACAAAGAAAAGAGCAAGCATCCTGTGCAGTCCCTCTTACATGCCAACTGGAATGCTGTCGTTTCTGAGTCACCCACCGCTAAGGCTTTGAGTGCTCTCTTCACATCCCTCTTATCTTCTAGTCCAGCCCTGACAGACAGTGTGGAAAGAATGTAAGTGGTGTCTTTCCAGAAGTCATCCCCCACTGTCCTCCTAGCCAGCGGAGAGGGTTTGAGGCACAGACTGTGCTGCTTTTCATCTCTACTGGGCCTCCTTCATCCTGGGCTTCAGGCTTGTCTCATGGGGAGCAGAGTATTCCTGCTATGCAGGAAGAACGAGGCAACTGCTACAGGCCACTTGCCAGCAGAATTTCTATGCACTGAAGATTCATTTTCTGAATCTGTTCTTTACTCTTTTCCAGTCTACCATTTGGGTTAAAACCAAGTATTTTTAAAGCACAAATGGGTCATCATCACACCATTTTGGTCATAGCTAATGACCATTCATATATGCTCTATGGACTTAGTGCTGAAGTTAGTTTTGCCAGCTTTTCAATTTGGTTTATTTGGTTATATTTAGATAATAAAGAGTTTACTACACAGGAAACAAATGAAGATACTTATTAAAAAGGGAGAATCTTATAAATGTAATTACCTGGAGGGAGGCTGCAAAGAATAACCAGGCTTTCTTCATTGGTATCCAGTAGCAGAACCAGAGGCAATGGGCACCACCTGAAACAAAAGAGGTTCCCTTCAAACATCAAGAAACACTTTTTAATTGTAAAGGTGACTGAGCACTGTCACAGGTTGTGCAGAGAAGCTGTGGCATGTACCTCCTTAGAGATATTCAGGAGCCATCTGAAAATAGTCCTAGGTAAGAGTGTCAGGATGACTGGTTGAGCAGGGGGCTTGGCTCAGACAATCTCCAGAGGTCATTTTCCCTCCTCAACCTCTCTGTGATCTGCTGTAATTTACAATTCTGTGAAAAAGACACAATAAAACTTGTTAAAAATTTAGAATACTCACTCAAAATATTTTTTTTTCTGTCAGTACAATAAATTATTGGGAGAATCATAGTTTAAAAGTGTCTTTTTATTTCAATTACGTAAACTTGTATATTCTCTAAGGAATATTTTGCTAAGGAGGAATTAGATAGTAATCAACATCATGTCAGAATGCAGAATTTCTACCTATTTTCTACCAATTTTGTCTGGATCTCCTTTGGTCACACAGAACTCTACTACACAAGAAAGGACAAACCAATTCTTTGATGACTCACGCTGCTTATTTTTCTGTCCAAGTTCAAAGTCAATGAATCCTGGCTTTCTTACTACTCAGAAGGAATGGAAATACAGAGACAGAGATATGTAGGGTATTTCTGTGACAAGTGCGTCAGTCTTTCCCTTAGTACATTTCTCCTGTGGTTTTTGTGGTATCCAGTGTGATACACACCATTCTCACTTTTGAGTGCATTCAGTTCATCTGGTGCCTGATCTCTGTCTCTTGTTTATTAGTTGCACTGTTGACACACTCTGTAAACCTAAAGGCAAGGAATTTATCATGAAAACATAGGTATTATCAACAGCACAACAGCAATTCTGTGTACATGGTCAAAGAGTCAGATATCCTTAGTGGTTTTGTTTGCAATAGCTTTGCTGTTGTATCAATGTGGAAAAGAGGGTGAAGCCTGGTGCTATTCTGAACATGAGTGTTTCACAATCCTTCCCCCAGGAATCACCCCATGTCCCCAGGACAGGGAAGGAACCTTTTAACTGTGTCTGTAGATTTCACACCTCTGTGTATCTGACAGACCTCTCAGGTGCAGAAATTGCTATCAGGCTTGCAGGACAGACAAAAATGGTGCTCGGAAAGAAAGCGTGGAGTCAGTAATTTCAGAACTGTACACTGGAGATGCCAACGGAGCAGTGAAGCTCCGGTGATATCTGATGGAAAGGAGGAGAACTGGGATAATCCTGGGAGGTATATAGTTCATGCAGGTTTTGAAAATCCTGACCCCAGTTTTCTTGGTGGCATGGGAAGTGTCCTCACACTTCCTGCTTAGACAAGTGGTGTGTTGGAGCTTTGGATATGCATAAAGCCAAAAACCAGCAGTGGTGCAGTCTTTGGGTAGGGGTACTGATACATGACAAGAGAAGGAAGGAAGAGCAGAGCTGGTTTGGACCTTCTCCTAGTGGTCATGGCTGTAACGCTTTTAGGAAAGAGCTCATCTATTATTAGCATTAGCACTTTAATAAAGCACAGAGCTCAGACTCACAGATCCTGCAGGGTCTGACTGTTTGCATCGACTGTGTTTCCAACAGCTGTGGGTCTCAGAAAGCCTTATTGGCTTGGGCACGATGTCAGAATCAAAACACCTCTGAGGACTTATGAGGGCACATTGACAAGCAAACTTCGAGGACAGTGAGGGACTTGAGAGCAGGAGGGAGAACCTAAGGAGTTCTCCTTGTGCCAGCATGGGTCTGGTGGACTGGCACAGATCCAGAACTAATGGGCCCCTGCTGAACTGACCCAGCTCTACCACTGGGCATCTGCATCCCATATACTCACCACTGAGGAATGTTCCAGTGGTAGAACACTTTCTGAAGCTACTAAATATTGTGACACAAAGGCTGACACAGGATCTCTCCCCTTATCTTACCTTCCTTATCTCCTCTGCTGGTTGCTGTGTTGCCCATAGTTCCTTTATCCTGCCATGACACTAACCCCGAAAGTTCACATCCAGGAGATGCTGCATGCTGCTACCTGGTTGAGCAGTGAGCTAATAAGCCTTCCTGGATTTAGATAAGCACTAGGTAGTGACATAAGATGCTAAGGAAATATTGGGATTTTTGCCAAAGGTAACAAGCCCAATGGACTTAAACTAATAGATGTTCATGTGACAATGCAGCCCAGAAACAGCTGACAAGGATAGTATAAATTTGTGGACAGCAGTGAACTGGCTAGCAGGAGCACTCCAGACTTACCCAGACAGACAGTGGTCTTTAGTTACTTGTTTACATTCTCTTTCTTCAGTAATACAATAATTATCAAGTTTCCACTCTTCTGGAACTTGAGATAGAGATCAGTCACATTTTTCAGTCTTGGCACAAATACTCTTTATTAAAAACAAAAATTGGGGGAGGAGGGGGAGTTGAAACCATAAAACTTGTCATAGATTTCTTCTGCTGAAAAGAAGGAAACCGATAATATCTGTAGATTTTACTTCACATAGTTTGTGTAAGTGCCTGGACAGCAGGAGTCCACAGGTTTCTCTTTACTGCCCATTGCAGTCTTCCGTTTTTCCCTGAAGTGGCTGGAAACAGAGAACAGTTTGTTATTCATTCAGTTTACTCTGCTTACATAGCTTACTATTTACTCCTTGAAGTCTCAGTCATTTATAGAAAATACCTTGATATTTTTGCATATTATAAATATATTGGAACACAAAAAAATATTTCTGTGTTTATAAGCTCTGCAGGTTTGACTGTGCCATTTCCAAAGAGATCCCAGTGGCCAGCGACCACAGAAAGGGCTCACTCATGAGGTGTACAAGCATCTCTGAGGCTTCTTCCCTCCAGCAGAAAAGCTGTGCCAAGCTGCTGACTAGAGCGGGGTGCCTCTCAGCTGATGCCTGTTTGGAGCTTTTGGATTACAGCTATCCCATTAAAATGAAGTTCTATGGGACTAAGTTTGTATTCAGTGATAGAGGGCCAAGAGAAGAGTGAGAAGAAGCCTATGAGGCTTTGATGCCCGAGATAAAGGAGCCCTGGGCAACTAAGATGGGAGAGAGAATGGGGGAAAAAATGAAATGAAATGAAATGAAATGAAATGAAATGAAATGAAATGAAATGAATAATAAAATCAAGTAGTATGTCTTTTGCTTATGAGCATTAGATGTGGATCCTGTTTGCCATTCATTTACCTTCTAAAAAATAAATTTGTGGCACCCTTGGGTCAGTAATGTCCCCAGACAGCTGAAGAGGCTGGGGAGGCAAAAAGGACAGTGGGCTGCTGCATTGATTTGGCATGGCCTGGTTTTTGGTAGCAGAGGAGGGACACAGAAGTACCTTCCGTGAAAAGCTGCTAGAAGCTTCCACCATGTCCGACAGAGCCAACCTCTGATGGCTCTGAAGATGGACATGCCGCTGGCCCAATTAGAGAGGTTGGTAATGCCTCTGTGATGACATATTTAAGAAAAAAATCAAAACAGGGGATGCACAGTTTTTCTCCAGGAGCGGCAGATGCAACTGCCGGGACCATCCCAGCACAGACCACAGCAATGCGGTCACCGCCATCTCAGCGTGGCCCACGGCGAGCTTTGCCCGCTGGCCACCCTTAGACAGCCACACCATGAGCAGAAGGGCAGAGGTGGCAGTGGGGGCAGTGGCTTCTCCTTCCCAGCACCCTGCATGAAGAGAGGTGTTAAACAGCACCAGCACCGTGACAGCCGCCACCGCCCATGCAGAAGCATGACAAGTGACTCCCCGATGCAGAACCTAGACGAGATCAACTTCTCGGTGCTGCAGGATCCTGCAGGAATCTTTGAATTAGTGGAGCGTGTTGGCAATGATACCTACAGGCAGCAGTTTTTCTTCTAGTCAGAGAAGAGGAGGAAGTGAGGACGTGTGAGGGACAACAACATGGTGGCATCAAGGTCAGTGGGAAAAAAGAGGGAGAGGAGGTGCTCCAAGTGTCGGAGCCAAGATTCCTCTGCAAGCCGCGGTGAGGACCATGGTAAAACAAACTGTCCCCGTGTAATGCATGAAATCCACGGGGGATGCAGAGATCCACTCACAGCCCATGGGAAAAGTGCTCACACCAGAGTGGGTGGATGCCAGAGAAAGCTGGGATCCAGTGGCAGACCCGAATAGAGAAAGAAGGGCCCCTGCTTCCAGAGATAAAGAGAGAGGGCCCTTGCTTCCAAACTACAGCAGCCTATCCTTAACAGATGCATCCCATGGACAAATGACCCATGTCACATCAGTTTTGGGAAGACTTTTGGCCCATGCAAGGGACCACATGGCATAGCAGAGAAAAGACTTCTCTTCCTGAGTGAACAGAAGAAGATTTCAAGTGACAAACTGACCAAAACCCCCAAGCCTTGTCTCCCTGCGCTGTTGCTGGGAAGGAGGGAGGGGCTGGGGGGAAAAGAAGTGTTTTAAAGGCTTATTTTACATCTCATTATCCTTCTCTGACTCTGTTCATAATAAATTTACTTTATGCCTTTAAATTTGAACCTGGTTTGCCCTTAGAGAGTTTTCTCCCAATCCTCAATTCATGAGACCTTCATTAATTTTTTTTTTCTTTCCTCTGCCCAGCTGAGAGCAAGAGATGAGTGAGCAAATGACTTTCATGGGTGCCTGGCACTTGGCCAGTGTCAAACCACGACAGCTGCTGGGACTTCAGTGGCTGGCGTTGGCAGTAGAGCCATGACTTGCAGGCAGCAGTGGCAGTGGCTGCTCTGGTGGCCAGTGCTGAGGCTGCTGCCTGGAGAAGGAACACTGCTGGTGCCTGAATACTAACCCCCAGGTCACCAGGACACATCCAGGCCAAAATGATAAGCTGGGAGCAGGGTGCAGCTACTAGCTGGGGCAGCTGCTAGTGGCTGTCTTACCAACCATGCAGTGCTGAAAGTTAGGTTGGATCAGGATGATTGTTGGGATGTCTTTTTTTTTCCTATTAGTCAAGCAGGTTTTCCAAGTTTATATGTTGTTGCAATTTTTATTTTTCCTGGGCCTCTTTCCTTGGGTCAAAAAATGTGTAGTCTAGAGCTGTTTTGTTTAGCTCTCAGCTTGAGAATGGGAAAAAGTTACTCACGGCTGAGTTCTCTGCATATAATTTAATTTCCTGGGTCTATGAACAGTGATTGAAACTGGTTCTATTTAGGACATTTGTAGCAAGAGCACCTAGGAGTTGAGTTGGCAGGTACAGGTATACTTTCTCTGAAAACCCAACCCAAATAGGAATGCTACCAAGAACTGGGGGCTTTGGTTATTTTGTGTGTACTTTAGTTTTATCTGTGCTGATCAGCCTCCTCAGTATTTGGTTGTCTTTGTTTTCATTTTCACATGAACACAATGATGGTGCTTTTAAACTGAGGTATTTCAGGCACAGTCTTACGCAATTTGCTCTTATACAGCTGAGACATGGGAGCCTATCTGTCTATGACAAGGATTAGTTTATTGCTTATTTAAAAGAGATCTTGAAAACTTGTTTATAACTGTTTACATACAATTTTTTCAACAATTCAGATTGCCTAAGGCTACGGCATGTTCCCTATGCTTATGTGCAGTGTGTAACCCCCATGTGGCCTCAGGCAAATGGAGTGGTTAAAAGATTTATGCACTATGTGGATAAACAAAATCTGGGAGAATTTCCCTGAGGCTTTGCCTGGATTGGCAAAATTGTGTGATTTTAAAACACGATAGCTAGTACCTGGTATTTCTCATATATGCTGGCCTGATGAGGAAAAACCTGTATGAAAGAACCAGAGTTTTTTAATAAGCCCTGCTTTGGCATAGCAGATGCTCAAGCTTGCCCTAACGAATGTTTTATAGGACAGCAACTACCATCACTGAAATAAAACATTTTTTCTTTGAGTACACATAACCTGGTGCAAAACAAATACTTTGAAGACTTTCAAGAATTTCTCTGACCAGGCCATGCAAAGAACACACCAGACAGATGGAAAATTAGGGAATTTCTCTTTTCTGAGTAGGAAGCAAAGAGTAGGCTGCCAAAATCTCCTGCGGGTTAGGATCCTGCCCTGACCCTTGTGGAGGATTTCCTGGAGCCCAGTATCAATGGGAACAATTTCACAGGCTGAAAACTTGGAGGATTTCACCTGCAATGTATTTCCCTTGTTCTGGTTTTGTGTTAAACCCACAAAAGCCTAGAATTTAGTGGAGTGGAAGTAGCCAAAGGATGTGGAAAGCCTTGCTCGCTCTTACACGGCTTGCAAGCAAAGTACGGCGGGCTATATAGAGGCAGCGTGCAATACTGATTTCTCTAGGGAAGTGATTGATCTTCTCTCAGTGTAAACCAGTCCCTCACCGGCTTAGCCCGAAACGAAATAGAGATGCTGCCTTGGCTTCCAACACCGACGAGGAAATAAATTTTAAAACAGCCCCGTCCGTGGCAGCGGCACCGCCGACCCTTGCCTAGCATCCTTGCGCCGTTTTGGAGCCCCTCTCCGGGGACAGCTCGGTGGGTGCCGGGGTGCCCGGGGGATCCCCCGCTCCCGGCGGCGCCCCTGGGAGCCGCTGGCACGGAGCAGCTTTCCCGCTCGGGGTTTGCAGGCGCCCGGCGCGTCCCGGCGGAGCGGCGCTCCGGGGACGCTGCCGCTGCTCGGGGAGGAGCCGCCTTCCCGCTGGGAGCCGCCGCGGCCCCGGCCCGCGGCTGCCGCCCGCTGGAGGGAGCCGGCAGGGCCGGGAGTCCGGGCTCTGCGCGGCCCCGGGCCTCTGGCGTTTCGTCCTCTGCCACCCGCTGTCTCTGGATCGAGTCCATCCCCGAGGATGGAAATCCCGCATCCCCTGGAAAGGCACCTGATCTCAGCGGGACGGCACCGGGACGAGGAGCAGCCCCAGTTATCTGCGAGGTGCTTCTCACAGCGGGTTGGCTGCCCATCACTTCTCACTCTCAGGATTACTCTGCCAGAGCTCCTCTTATTTTTTCTAATTAAAAAGACGTTCAGCAATCTTTTTTATCCCTGAGCGGATTCGTTATGCATTCAGCTCATACTAGTTCACCAAATTCCAATTTACGACCCCAAACGAAGTCTCCCATTAAGATGGCCGGTATAAGACATCCTTTCTCACCCATCGCTTTGAGAGCTCCCATCAGCACCCTCACCTGTTCTGTTTTAACATCCGTGTGAAGTGTAGGTGTGAGGTCCAACAACATCTTGTTGTTGCACTCCCCGGGGCTATGTGGGAAGGTAGCACTTCCATGTCTTACCACCATCCTGCCTTTATGTCTCCTTTTAATCCTTTTTGCTGATGCAAGCCCTCAGAAGCCCCTGTCAGATGCCTGCCCCAGTGACCCAGTAACACTGCTGGCTCTGAGTGTAGGCTTTTCCCTGTAGCCTCTGCATGCCAGTTCCAAATTCAGAGTTTTGTCTCTGCTTTGAGATGTCTTTTTAAACCAGCCCACGTCACAGAACAAGCCAGGCTGTATCATGTGTCTGCCCTGCCCAGTCACCTCTCTCATGGTAAAGCTGGTGCCAGCTGCAAATGACAGTGACGACTTGCACATTTCCTTCAATATTATTCCTGCTACTAATGCCTGTGGAACATCTCTAAAGAAATCTTTGACCAACAACTGCTATTCAAGTGTTTTTATGCCTGTCAGCTAAGTAGATTAAAGGCCATTTAATTTGGACTGTTTCTTTTTCATAAGTCATGCTAGACTGATCAAGGAGTTTATCAATGCTCATGTGATTTTTATCAGTGCAGTTACTTTTTTTTATCATAATTCTGACTTTGCCTAAGAACAAAACCAGATGTAGTTGATAAGATTGTGGAGGTTTTTCTGTAGAAGGGACACTAATTACACACAGCTTTCCCTCATGACCCTTTTCTCAACTAGCAGCCACCAACGGGCCTCAAGGTTTCAGAATTTTCCCAGTCTTCCAAGGTGAGTATCAGCTGAGCACTAATGGTCAGCCATTATTCCTTGGAGTTTTGGTACAAGTGTCCTGCACATTTTAATGAAAAAACCCCAACCATCCAAATTTGGTCTTTCCCTCTAGAAGAAATCTTTCTCTTTTTGTAGAAAGGACTATGGGATTCTTAGCCATCCTCATATGACAAGTAAGCCATCACCCATAAAACAGTATCTCACTGTTTTCTAAATACATAAGGTACTAATACTTTTAATATTTTCCTTTTTTGTATCAATAACAATTTACCACTGGCAAATACTAATAGGAACATATAGTTTAAAATTTTAAGTGGTTTTGGTCACTGTCTTGTACACCTCAGAAACTCTCTTCTTGTATTTAGGTCTGCTGGTCAAGACTTCTTTTCTTACCATTTATTTATTACTGATGAACCTCAGCTTCTTCCTATATTTATTACTATCAATTTCCATTTCTTTCTGTTTGATAAACAATGTTGTTTGCCAACAGGTTCATTTATTTCCACTTTGAAGTGGACTCTGCTTGTGTTGTTCTCTTCACTTTGTCACCAAGAAGATGAAGTGTGAAACCTCCCAACCCAGCTGGTTTAGAAATTAAAGGCATATGGTGGCAGTGTGGTAGTGAGCCGCTTCAGGGAACCAGCATGTTTATAACCATTTGTCATATGAGGTCCTTCAGTTCATGGTTTTACCTTTGTCATGGAACATTCAAATTATCTGGAAAAAAATATCCTGATTATGGCCTACTGTACTGAATCTTGTAGATTTGGTTACAAGGAAAAATTGTTGAGTTTGATGGCTTCACCAGCCACAAACCTGGTTACTTCTGTTCAGGAATCCAAAGTGGTAAGATAAAGGTTGTAGACAGAAACCTTCAAACCTGTCTTTTGCTGTCCTGTGGTCACATTCTGGAAATCATCAGTAAAATGAAATTATTTGAGGAGCACTGTGCTGGCCAAAAGCAATCATCTAGCATGAAGGCTTTTTTAACTCAGTGGAACTATTCCTTCTCATACTGAAAATGAGTTAGCAGAGAAAAAGAGCAAACAGTTTTAAGTGAAGAGTGTCTGCTTGAAAACTATCAAAGTTAAGTTCTGTCCTTACTTCTCTATATAATTATTCTATCTTGCTCTTTTCTTTCATATCTCATTAATATATTTGTGGTCTTCTGATCAAATGCACTAGAAAAGAATTGCTGTTCTTTTTCTGTATCAATTAAAAACCAAACTTGTGTTGCTGTAAGAGAAAAAGACTAAATGAGCTATGAATATTATTAGCCCTTATCTTATTTGAACCAGATTTAAGATCTATGAGTTCCCAACTCAAGGTTATATATGGAGAGAGAGGGCAGCAAGCTAAATTGGCAGCAATTGGCTTTAGAGCTGATCAAGAAAGGCATTTCTTGACTCTGCTTATATTTGGAACACATTGCTACTTAGAGTTTACATAGGTTCAGAAATATCTTGCACAGATTTCTACAAGAAAAATCCAGTGAAGATCATTATATACAAAGATTCCACTATGGTCTCACAGACACTGTGCCTCATGGAGCAGTGCGTGCTGTGAAATATTGAACACTCGCATTTATTTTAACTATATACAGGGCAGAAGCTACAGACTCCTTTTGCAAGTAGGTCACTGGATTAGATGGAGCTGTGGCCTGATTCAGAACAGCTTTTGCATGGTCCTGTGCACATGAATCCAGCTGTCCCTACAACTGCATCCCAGTTCCTCTGGGATGGACATTGGAATACTCACTATCAGGTTCTACATGTGGCATAGACAAGACACCATTAGAAAACTGTCCCATACCCACATATAACCTGTGCAGAAAACCTAGAGAAGCAGGGAGAAAGATCAGGTTATCCTTATCCACTTACTGCTCTTGTTCTCCTCTCCTTCCTTCCAAGCACTCGGCTTTGTGGGTTTTCAAACCCCACTGTTCATCTTGCTGCTCATGAGTGGCACAGATTTTGGCTTTCTCGGATGTGTCACAGCATGGTTTAGTTTTCTGGATTTCTACATAGTCTTTGAACTGAGATTATGAAGGTGCTCTTAGTAGGAATCAACGATTTTTATTGCCCAGCTGTGCCCGACACAGGCTGTCCAGAAGCAAACTGCTGCTGCTTAAGTCAAATTCAAACCTGGTCTGCCAATAGGTCTACAGTGAGGATATTTGAGAGGAACCTATGACTGTATCAGCACTTAAACCAAATATAAAGTTCTGGGGTGAATATGTACAACAGGCCTCACAAGCAGCACTTTCTCCTACAAAATCTGGCAGTGAAACTAAGAAAGTTGCTCTGTTCCATGCTGTAGAGTGGAGTTTAGTTTGAGACAGAAATAGCACAGATGTGTGCAAATTAAATGACATTATTTGAAAACAACTCTGAAAGAATGGAGACTAAAAATCTCATCTAATTAATATGTAACAATAGATGATGATTTATTGACTCCTCTGTGAATATACAGTTTCTATTGGCAATATTTAGATATGTTTTCTCAGAAATTCATAATTATTTATGCTTAGTAATTTATGATTAAGCATTTTACAAGAAACAAGGCACTAAAATGTACAGTAAGTCATCCTTATTACATACGCTGTGAGTGTCAAACATATAGCACATTCCCCTGGCTTAAACAATTATTAAATTTCTTCCCCCAGTGGTACGTCTTGTTGAAGCCATGAGAATATACATATTTTAGGGTCCTACTTTTTCTCCTTTTACTCACTGTTTCTGTAGAAAAAATAAAGAATTTGTTATGAATATTAGCTACACAATAAAGATAATGAAAACTACATTCATCACAATTCTAAGGACTCAGACATACTATGAGATCCTTATAGATTCAAAGTACAATATGGGTATTTTTTTATTAATTAAAAAAAAAAAAAAAAGTACAAAAAAAATTTTGTTTAAAGGTGCAATTCCAGAAGCTCCTTCCATGCACGCCAGAATCAGCTCTGGTGGTGTCTGAGGCACTAAAATACTAAAACAACACTTTACAACAGGTGAGATAACTGGGCTGACACCATGCTAGGAAAATCAGATCAACCTAGTGGCTACCACTTGGCTAAAAAGGAGATCTTAATAGTGTATAGTTTTTAGCACAATTTAAAAAGCAAGCCCCAGAAAAAACTGTTGCTACTAAAAGGCAAAGACCACAAGAAATACCATCTAATACTCCATTAAAATACTTAGAAGGAGCGATACATGTTCAAGTATCTTATGACAAACAGCCCAGTACTTAAGTGCTCATTCTGTTTCAGGTTCTTGATGACCATAAGCACAAACATGACAAAATGTAATTTTACCTATTGTTAAAACACAACAGAATCTAATGTCACATATAACACCATGTAAAGAAACAGTGGTTTCCTAATTATTTGACCATTTATAAAAAAGACAATGAGGAGTGCCTGGATTCAGGTTCCTCCTTGAGATTCTCAAGCTCCTGTGATGACAATATTTTAAAGATCCAATCTTTAATGCCTCTGCATTTGGACTGCAGTGATCCTGAGCCTCCTGAACACACATGGAAAGATTACCACTTTCAGAGGTTTTCAGAGAATCCTTGCAGTCTCCTTAATCAAACAAATTCAGGTGTAAAATCAGCACTGGTGGAATATACATGCAAAATAGGGGAAGATTCTGCTGGATAAGAAAAAGTGATGGCTGAGAAAGAACCATATGGCACAACATCAAATAATACTTTGGTATATATATATATATATATACTAATATATATATATATAACTATATATATAACTACATACTCATATAATAATTTGGTCACTGACAAATTAAAGTGAAAGCTTCTTTTTCACCTTGGAGAGATAGAACTTCTCAAAATATGGCCACTATTAATGTATCATCACAAGATGGTAGTATAGCAAAGACAGCTGTAACATATTTGTAAACATATTTTCTCTTACAGCATTTCCACTTCATGGGTAAAAATAATGCTGTTAAACTGTGTGATTTTTTGGAAGCAAGGGGTTCTTCCTCAGCAATGCAAATCAGTCAAAAACCCAGCAGGTCAGCACCTCTGAAGAACAAGCCCTGTAACTATATGAGTGCTGCTGGATGGTAGCTGGTGGTAGAACAGCTTGTGCATCTTGTGACTGGAAGTTCAGAAACGCAACCACAAAAAGAAGGACACGATTAGGGCTATGCCTTTAGGTTGGTGGGAAGCAGGACAGACTGGAATATCACTGTATTTGCATTTACTAATTACCAGAACTTTTTCTTCAGCTACTGTTGTAAGATGTCATAGCCTCTGCATCTCAAAAAGATGAAGATCAGATCTCTCATTATTTAACCCTAAACTTTTGAGGAAAAGAAAATGTGCAAAGTATAAACAAACACAAAAGACCACATGTAGCTGAGAATACAAAATATTACAAAAAATGTAATTGGTTTATATGTAATATAAACCAATTACTGGTTTATATTACATATAAATTATTGCTTTATATGTAATATAAACCAATTTTATTTGGTTGAATTTATGTATATATTTAAGTGGGCATGGATTAACTTAACATAGTTGGCTTAATTTTTTTGTATTATTTAAGAATGCTGACAGAAAACTACACCTGTCAAACTGAAGCTGTGTTAATTTATTGTTCTTGGTAATTGAACACTGACAAGGCATAATTTTAAGTTACCCTATGATTTGGAACATTTTAATGTACAACAATTTAAAAAACCAATTGTTTACCACACAAAGCCAGTTTTATGCATCACTAAAGTTGCCCACGGCTGTCACTATGTCCTTACTTGTGTTTGAAGCTGCAGCAGGATATGGGATTAAGTTTGCTGTGCTGTGGGGCTTCAGCCACTTGTGTCTATGCTGGGTATAAGAGAGGGGCCTAAGTTTAAGCCAGTCTTGTCCCACACCTGATGTTCTCAGCCTGGCTCCCTGACAGCACTCTTGCACTGGATTTCCAGAAGTAGAGTTGGTGGCATTTGGGCCAGATTGAGAGCAGAGATCAACACTTATCTACCCAGGCCATGGGACGGTGTGGAGAAATTTGCTGGCTTCAGTGGGATTGTGGAAATGTAAACTGGAAGTATGCAACTTATTTATCAGTCTACTAGAGGAGTAAAAGCAAGATTTACCCCATAAGACAGTGCTTTAACTGGCTGAGACAAAGCACTGTTGTGATTATTTATTTTTTATACCTCTAAATTTGCTGCCTTATCAATTTTAGAAGGCACCTCAGCGATACAGTTAGCAATGACAGCTGTCTGCTGGCTAAAACTTCCTATTTTTTAATTCAAATAAATCCAGCACCGCTGATTTGGTAACTGGAAAAGATGCCAGAGAAGTTGAGAATGTGAGCACCTTGCCGTGGTTGAGCTGGCACCACCGTGTGGCTAAGTATATCCCAGCAGGAGCATTGCCTTTGAGGTAAGCAGGATAAAAAACAGCAGGGGAAGACTCCTTATGCTTTCAGCCACCAACAAAGTGCAACAACGCCCATTCCAGCCTCAGAGCCCTCCTGCAGGCCAGCAACTGAAAGCAAATTAAGTGCATTTTGGAAACCAGTGCTGCTTTATTTGGCAAGGACTTCTCATTATGCTTCATTTGAGACAGAAAGTTGGAGGTAAGGCAATATTTGTATTGGATATTATTGTTCCCAAAGCAGAGGTTGAACCTCTCTATTAGGTCAGCAGTGATAACTCCCAGCCTGCCAAAATTTCTGCCCGGGTTTAAATACCAAATTCATCACATCACCTCCCTAATTTGCACTTTTCAGAATCTCAGTATTTATAAAATCTTTTTCAAATAAACGGAATTTATGTTGTGTGTGTCAATTCAGACTTCACACAGTCCATGGAATTAGAATTCAAATAGTTATAAAGCCAAGCAATTCATTGGGCTGAAGGAGTGATCAGTGGGACCATGTAGGTGTCTAACAGAACAAAACAATTTTTGGCAAAGCTTTGGTGAGAGTAACAGGTCAAATTTCAAAACTCCGCAATTTAACAGAAGCAGGATTCCTCCCCCTCCCCACATTATAGTGTGACACAGAATGAGTGGCAGGAGCTATATGGGCAATTCAGCTGGTCCATTTGTGGCCTAGTACATAATTTCAGGGCATAACTCAAAGAAAAGAAAAGAAAAGGATCTGTACATGACCAAATAATGGGCAGAGCTTGAGCAGCTCATATGGCAACTTGTAAGTGCCATATAAAAAATAAATTACTACTAAATAGGCATATAATTTCAGTTTCAGGTTCAGCTCTCTCCAAGAACAGCCTCTTATAGATGAGAAGGAATATCTGAAGATTTGTGGAATACAATTAATCTCAAGTTGTGCTGAATACAAACCCCCTTCAACTCTCTTGCCAAACAAATTTGATTAATGAGGTGCTCTAACAGTTGGTTAGAGACTGAAGCACACAACTATTCTGAAGCTGGACTGAACAACACAAGGAAAACAAACAATCTTAATCAAAATTTTAAAAACTCACCTAAATAAAATAAGGACAATGTACAAATCTATCTTACCTTATTTCTGTTAAAACAGAGACTGTTTCCCTAAATACATATATGCCTAGTGTAGATTTTGTATCTAGCCAGCTCCTCATCAAGAAGGGAACAGATTGCTTCTAGCAAATTGAGTGCTTAATTTTTAAATTTTTTTGTTCCGTTTACTTTTTTTTTGTGTGGCTGTTTTGACAGACTAGAAGATTTGGCAAAAATACTTCTTGATTCTTAGAGCAGTTGACCGTCTGGTGAGATTAATCCACACACTCTCCTGAACAGAATAGTTTTACAACCACAGCCATGGAGTGAACAACCTTTCCTTGCTGTATAACCCATGCCATTTGGGAGACTATGTGCTGGACAGATTTCACATGGCTTTCCACAGTGTGTGTGCATGTGTGTCTGGATAATGTAGTGTTGGAAAACTGTCCAACTTCAATTTACACAAGTGAGGTCTAACAACTCTGGTGGGATTCCTACTTGAAAGTAGCTACTTTTCTTATTGTCAGGCACTTGTGAATGCTATGACAGAGGTGTCAAGAGTCTCAAAGGAAAGAGAAGTGAAGACCATGAGGGGAAACTGTTTGACATGTGTGACAATGTTACCTCTTAGGACAGCTAAAAGCTGTCTTCACTTTGACTCATTTTGAAAACCAGCCTTTTTTTTTTTCTTTTTGACTTTGCAAGTTTTTAATTTGTTATTAACATGACTGATGGTGTTTTCAGATGCCTAATCCCTTCAACATCAGAACAGTAAAATTTTCAGAGTCTCAGCTAGTACATTTCTATTTTACAGCTCTAGTTTTAGGTCCAGCAATCTGTCCACATTTCAATGTGCACCTTATTTAGATATCAGAGAATCAAGCTGATCATCAGCACAGAAGTCAGTCTGTGATACCAGAAACAGAAGCCACTGCTTGCTTTCACTGGAAAACATATTATCCTATTCTCATAGACGGCAACAAATGCTCATCTTTCTTTTTATCAAATGTACAAAATTCAGGGAGAGTGACAATGTATGAATATATAGTCAGTTGTCTTGAGAAGAAACAGAAAAATAATGTGGAAAGATAGGTAATTATCTTATGAAAACAACTAAGGTACATCAGACTTTCAAAAATAGCAAGCTAGCTCAAAATACGAAATCACAGGACTACCTGTGAGGGACTTGTCTGGAAAAAAATTCAATTAGATGTTATTTTAAGATTTACATGTAATTCCTCTACCCACAGAGTAGCAAAATACAAATGTGTAGCAGTTTATTATTTCAATGTCACAAGGAGAAAAATGCCTGAAAACATGATGCTACATGACACTACATGAATGTGTGGTTGTACAGACTGTAACCACAGGGATTCAGAACAAAACTGGAACATTATAATGCAAGTGGGGAAGATGGAAAAGGACACATAAAAGCCACTGTAACTACAACCAGAAAAAAAAAAAAGTCTGCAAAAAATAATTGAAAACGCCTATGCAATCATACAAATACTTGTGAGACTGCTAAAATTTGGTATTGGAAGCACACAGAGATGAATGCTCATTAAACAAAATTCAGCACAACATCCTCAGCTGCACTATATGCTCAGGAAAAGGCAGCCCTGAGCCATCCCTCTTTCTCTGGCCACAGGGCTGCAATGGGAATATTGCAGCCCTGAGTAGCAATAGTTCAAAGTCTGACTGCTGAGCCCAAAATCTGAGGGCTGAGCTCAGCCACATGAGGTGCACCTGCTCTGTAAGGATCACTTCTCTGAGCAATGCCTGGGGAGGGCTGTGTTTTCAGCCCTGCCTAAACACATCTCTGCAGCATAGGTGATAAAGCAACCTGGGCATTGAAAGAAGTAGAATAGGTTGTTTGTCAAAGTAAGAAATTCCTTTTGAGGAAGCTGTGAAAGGATTCCACTGAGACTCCTCAACTACCAAGGAAGAAGGAAGTCTTTTACCCCAAGGATTTAGGAAGAATCAAAATCGATTACACAGCTTCAGCACCCTGCATTAGCTCTGGTCCTGATGAAGGTCACAGACTGCCCTCCCAAATTACATGGAGCTGGAATGGAGGAAGTGCTTTTCTCCATTTCTCAATACTAACCTCTCCTCAAAATCCTCTGTTTCCTAGCCTGTGTGCAGAATCCAGAATGTACTGGCAGTGTAGAAAAGGTAACTAACCATGACTTCTGTGGAAAGGGAAGGTGATGGTAGAGGAGCACCCATTTCATGTTCAAATCCCGTGATATGGGCAGTCTGGGCAAGAGGAAGGAAAAAGGAAAAGGAAAACACATGTCTCTGAATGAAACCCTCTGCTCATACTGCTGGTTAAAAAACTAAGGGTGAACAGAGACATAAGGGAAAAATGCAGAAGAAAAAAAAAAATCAAGACATGAAAAAATTTATACTAGGCAAGAAATTAGATTACCTCCAAGGAAAGACAGCACCTGGAGCTAGGCTCATGTTAATTTGGGGAGTATAAAGAAATTCATCACACCAGTCTAGAAGGCCACTGTTTTCCTTCATAAGAATACAGAGGCTGAGAACAATGGCCACTATGTATCTGGTACACATGCTCTTGTATGGAGTTAAGAAGGGATCATTTTGCCCTGTGTATCTTTTAAGTTCATTCTTGACAAAAAGTTTTATAGCAAATCCAAAAAAGAATAGGCATGTTCTTCTTAAAATACTGCTGTATTCTATCTGTGGAAAAACCTGAGGAATATGCATATATTCCTCAGCCAAATGGTTAACAGGAAAACACAATCATGTGAAAGTATTTGAATGATGTGAGCTGGAAAAAAGGGGAGAGAAACAAATGGACATATTGTCTGAGATGGCTATATTACATATAAGAAAAGTGAAACACAAGAAAAGATAAACTCTACTACCAGAAGGAGTAATTGCAACAGCAACAAAGGCAAAAGTAATTTCTCAAGTAATTTCAATTCCATCACATTGATGACTTTAAAAAGCCAAAGCATGGCAAGGAGATACATTACTTTCTCCTGTTGATCTTTTACATTTTTATGTGTTTATCACCCAATTTTACATCAACCAACAGTCAACTACAAATGGGAAAGCAAGAGCCAGTGTCACCTGTGAATGACCTATTGTCTTTACCACAAAACCTACTTGTATAATTTATGTTAGGTGTAGCATTCCCATTCTTCCCCTATGCATGTAATGATCATTCTTTCTTTCATACCTTCATCTTGGCTCTTTCTAATCTTTCTCTTATGGTCTTCTTTCTTTTAAATAGAACCTGAATTAAAAGGGTCTATTGTTCAGCCTAAGAACTGTAAATTTTGGTCTCAGAATAAGAAAATATACCAAGAAGCAAGGCATTGTCCACTTGAAAACATGCTTACTTTAAAGGATTTTGAAATATAAAAAGAAAACAATCTTTCATGAGCAATCATATAACTTCCAGGAGTTCAAGCTACCCTTATCTCACATTTTGTAAGATCCTCTCTGACTATTTCATCATTTTCTTAGGGCTATCTAGACCTGGATTGTCTCTCTATTCTTGCCCCTTTCACAGTGCTGAAATTGTCCCCACTCATTACCTTCTAACACCTGGTTTTCATTTATTTTCACTTAGAACGAGTGCAGAAGGTTAAGAAAAATGTCTTAATTGGTTAAGATAAATGTTTTCCCTATCCTTTTTTTCTGGATGGTGCCTGAACAATTGTCACAACCAGTCAAATAACTGACTCATCTTTCAGACCACAGAATGCAATCTCAGAACAAGGTCCTCACTTCTGTTTATTTTTCTTTTGCCTCTACTGTTATTATACCTTCCAAAAGTGTTTTCATTCAGCAGAAAAATAAAAGTGCCCATAACAACATCCTTTGGAATTCCTGTACTTTCTTCACACAGCCAATTTATAAGTATATTGAGATTGTGGTCAAAAGATCTGTCTTTAGATTTCACCCTAGTTTTTATATCTTGCAGCAGTCCAGCATATTTTTTTTTCTCTGTCATATAAAATGAGTTGTAATAAATAGCTCCCATTGTGATTGCTGGTTTTAGCACATTTAAGGAAGTAGCACAGGTACCACACTGTTAACCACAGCGAGTCCTGTGGTTGATAATGGCAGTGCTCGCACAGATGAATCACCAGCAGTGAAACCAGGTCAAAAAAACCACACACACACACACACACACACACACACACACACACAGAGACACACAGAACCCTACTTAATCTAATACAAAACCAAAAAGAACTCACTCCACCAGAAAGGATATCCAGGGAAAGAGATAGGAGTGTAGCTGGGAATGTATGCCTAACATACTCTGCTTTGAATACATTGCTCACAGTATGGACTCGCCCTCAGGAGTTATGATCTGAAAATATTTTATTGAATCATGTGATACTCCGATTTTTCAATGAAAATGTACGGTTTTGTTCATTTTTCTCACTGCTTCAAATGACAGTTGTACACCTTCCTGTAAAACAGGTTTTCACACACCAGAAATTCTTATGAATCCTTGCGGGGTTCTGCATTTCACATTTTCTTAACTCTTGCCCCACTAGAATAAATGATTGCCAGGGTAAAGATTATCTATCTTTATTTGTGCTTTCCTACTATCTACCATTCTGGACATCCAAAATCTGTGGGGACTTTCATGTGAATGCCTTCATATAAATCATGTCCATCAACCCTCACTGACAGCAAAGGCAAGAAACACACCACCATAATGCACAGGACAGAACAAAAAACAGAACAGTGCTTCAAGACAGGAATGATTCCCTTGAACTGCTTCCCACCCTATGAGAAGGAAAAGAGGGTGAGTCTTAGTCTTTTCTTCCAGCTAAGGAGAAATTATCAAGTTAGCTGCTACACCATCAAGTATTGCATAGGAAAATAGAGGGAGACTTTGCCAATGGACTGGCTGGCTCACTGCATTTTGAGAGGTTTATGAATTCTTAAAAAGCTCTTTCCCTCAGAATGACTTCAGGTGAACAGCACACAGTGCTGGCAGCAGCATTTGACCCTCCTGTTTGGGTCCTCTACTTCAATACAAGATGGGCCTGGAAATTAAAGAACAAGCACAGTGGCTTTTGAGGAAGAAGTCACCTTCTTTTTAACTTCTCAAGTGTCAAGGTTCAAACAACTGGAGGGCCATTCCACAACTATCCTCTCAGTCAGCCAGACAGCTGGGAAATATTACTGTTCTTCAGAAGGAGAGGGCTGTTACTACAGTGGCCCTCTTGCTACGTCCTTCATTTTCACATCTTCTATGAAGAGTAAGTTATGGACTGTATTAACTAGTTTATTTTCCCTAAGCTTCAGCATAGTGATCCAGGTAATAGCTGTCCATCACCTTTGTCTCAATAGCAGACAGCAACTCCAACCCTTGCCTTCATTTGGGAATGCCAGATAGGAAGAGATAGAAATCAAAACAAACACTACAGCCTGATGTTTAAAGCTGTTAAGTTTTCTTAAGAACTCCCAGTGTAAGAATACCCAGAGTACCTTAAACTTCACAAGGATCAAGGGTGTTCTGAGAGGAGAAAATATGTTCACATAGAACACTGCGCATGTCTGTGAGTTAAATCAGAACTACCTACAAATAAACAATAGAGTTTTCCTCTTGGTGAACTATACCACTGTTTCCCTAAACATTAAGAGTCATAGTGTGTTCACTATCAGCCAGGCACCTATCCTGTCACTGTACATTCATAGTAGAAAACCCTCTTTCCAGTGCGTGTTACTCATAAATGTGCTAAACCAGACTGACTCTCTGCCCCTCTATGTTCTAAGGTGAATTAGGAAAGGGTCTGTTATAGGATGATACAGGCCATTCTTTTGTAATGGTCTGCAGTTTTCTCTCCCAATACATTTTCTTTTTATTTAGCACTTCCATTTTTATCCTGTGTTCTTCTTCAGCCATCTCGCACTCTCTTTCTATTTGCTGTATCTTTGCAACATGAACTTCATTCATTTGGATTAACTGGAGTTGCAAAATCGACATTTGCTGATGATGTTCTTCCTCGTGCATCTTTTTCAGAGCACTTTCCTGAGATGCTTTACTTCTGTAGTTCTTATCTGCTGCTATTCTGACATCAGAACATGAAGGCTCAGGCTGGGAGGTACCTTCGCATACTGGAAAATGTACCAGCTCTTTGTCTTCATCACAAAGGTCTCTGTTTGACACAACAAATGACTCTGCAAACAAAAGAAGAAAAAGTGTTATAGTATTCTCTTCCCTTCCTTCAAGAAAGAGAAATGTGATAAGTTACTGACACGTGCATATAAAACTTGTGCTCCAGTAGCAAAGCACAGGAGCCACTACATAATGCAGTTCTGCTGCAGAATACTAAGGGCATAATGGGCTGAACAGAACCACTTGGGGCTCTATTGAAAGACCTCCAAAGCTATAGTGGGAATTCAGAAGACTAAAGTGAATGCAGACACTTGTAAGTGGACACTTAAATTTAGGTGGCTGAGCCTGGAGCTAAACCTTAATGCAGCCATTTAAGCTAAATCCATATGTGACTTGCAATATTTTATGAAAGATCTGACCTGCAATATTTTATGAAAGATCTCAGTGTCAGGTGAAGCTGTTCACCTGTTCACCTGTCAACATGAAAATCAAATGACTGAGGGAATAGTAGGAAGAACACTTCTTATTCTTTCCTTATTTCTGCTGCAGATGTTGTAAATACAGTAGTGTAAATTTTTAGGAAAAAATCACATTATTCTAACTTTGAGAAGGCTCTACCAATTCTTCTGAAATAAAAGAGACCATGCAGGGAACAGAATAGTTACCATTGCAAATGAGGGTCTCAAAATACATTCCTATCCAAAACCAAACGACTAATTATGGTAAATAGAATTACAAAAGAGGCATTCTAAGAATGTTATCTAACAATGTAGCTGCTACTGTCTCTTGAGCAAGGACAGTCTCCTGTGTGAGATCCTGCCATAATAAAATTTGCAAGACACTGTTGCAGCCACCCTCCCTTCTGGTATTCAATTATTCCTTCTGGGTATGCTTGCCAAACAAACAAGAATGTAGTGGTGAACATTTTCAGAAAAGCCATTCTCCAGTGTGGACTGCAGTGTGAAATATGGCTCCACATACTCTTTTTAGTCCTTGAAAACAAAGGAGAAAAGACCACAGGGAACTCTTGCAGCAGGCAATTGTGTATCAATTTGCTGGTGATAGCTTTCTTTTTTTTTTTTTTAAACCAGCAAAATGATACTTTAAAAATGATAAAGATATCCTTGGGACTATTCTTTGGAAAGCCAGCATGATAGCAACTGTGATGCTTGCCACAAAGCAGCAGATATGTCAAAAACAGACGAAAAAATCTGTAAAAAACCTCACACCCATTTAACTCTTGTAGGCCTCGGGAAATACACACAGCCTTGTAATATCATAGCTCTGAAATTACTTTTCTATATCCAGCAGTCACAGATAAGTGGAGAGATTTGAAAAAGAATCACTGGCAAACTCACATACAAAACAATACTACTCGCATCATTACAGCAACATTTATACCTTGACTAGAAGCATCAGGCTGATATTCAGAGTCTTCTTCTGGTGGGCTCTGCAAAAAGTACATTTGCTCAGGCATTATGCTTCCAATCTTCTCTTTCCCTACGATGTGAGTATTTATAAGTGGACTAATACTTCTTTTTACCTTCTCCCGCCTTTCATGTGCCATTATCTTTTTTGTCCGTGCCTTGATATTTTCCCAGCATTTCTTTAACTGTTTGAAGTCTCGCAGTGATACACTGGGCTGTGAATTATATTCATGAGCTAGTGCTTGCCAGGTGCGCTGTTTCAGAGCAATAGTTCTTGCATCACTTTTTTTACATTCAAGCACGTATTTGTACTTTTCAACTAATGCAAGCAGCACACTCTTCTCCACTTCTGAGAAGTATTTAGCAGGCTTTATTATTTCGTTTTGCATTTTCTACTGTTTCTCCAAAGAAGACAAAATTCCTATAAAAACAACGATGAAAGAAAAAAAGAAAAAAGAAAACCAAACACGAATTAGAACTAGTTGCAATATCAGGAAACTGTCTTTCAGCAAAAACAAAAAAAACTCCTAAGCATAGCTTCTGATTAATTTTATTTTCTAGAATAGCTTGTGAATAGTTCTATAGTACATAATGGAATGATCAGGTAAGATTAAATAGAATTACATGCTGGTTTGTATTGCCACTTTAGTGGATACACAGTTCCAGAAGTAGACTATAATGAATACTTGTCTTTGTTACAGTATTTACTTAGTATCTTGCTTTTAATATCTTGTTTTCCTGTTCATTGCACTTTTTCACTCCCAGAAAGTTTTCCAAGCTCTGAAGTTAGGAACAAATTCTAAAACCCAGCTTTCGCTAGCTTCACATTTATGTCTAAAGCCACCTTCAACATGTTCGGGTTTCCTTTGGTTTAAAAAACAGCCTCTTCTGTCCTTGCTGATTGTGTATAATTAATTTCTCCCATTTCTCTCCAATATTTGAAAGCTCATTTGTATGAGCAATGATAGTGAGAAGTTGTCTTTTTAAAGACCTGTCAGCTTTGCTCTCCCCCATGCTCCATCCCCCCCTGGCTGATACCCAGTAGGCAGCAGGAACTTGATGTGTATTACAATATTGAGAAACAGCAAGAGTTGCAAGGAGACAAGAAATAACAACAGAAACCAACCACATGGAAGGTACAGGTCCTTCACCCTTGACTGCTGGCCCTGCATGTGTGGCACTTCCTTGCACTGTGCTGCTGGTCACTCAGGAGCCAACAACCAGGCTAAAAAGAGTTCTGGCCTTAACACAGCCACTGCTACACACTTACACAGCGTCAGCAACCACCTTTCTTCTCAAGTCCAGGGCTTATGTAGTCAGTATGAGAAAGGTAGCTGATAACAGGGAATTCGTGGCCATTTGAAAAAAAATAAACAGTGTTGCCTTGAGTTAACAACATATGACTGTGAAACAAAATATATTTTTGCTTCTTCTATCTTTTCACACTTTTCTCCCCCTTCCTTTCTGCTGTAACTGCGTAGCCCAAATTACTTTTAGATTTTGGGCAGAAATACTGCCTCAGCTCTCATTTCTTTTGTTTTTAATCATTAAACCCAGTGATACATTTATAAGATAACTGGTTCATATTCCTAACAGTCTAGGACTCTCCCAAAATTAATTTTCTAGTCGTTTGCCTGTTGTTTCTACTACTTCTCTTGTAACATTCCTTGACGATGCACTAGATATCACCATCAGGCTTCCTCTTCTCAATATATTTTTCCTTAACTCCATTGCACTAGGGCTTTCTTTGAGCCACCCTTGTAGTTCCTTTCCTCCAAACATCTTAGTACCTACAGTTATTCCCATCTCTTTCAGTAAAGGTAACTACTTAATATTTATAAAGAAAGCTAACAGACGAGCTAATATTGAAATGAAAACCCAAGCCTGACATAAAAACAGTGTCTCTCTTGAGTAGCCCATAAAAGATGACAAAGCTGCCCTGGTTTCAGTGGGGACAGAGTTCATTTTCTTCTTGGAGGCTGGTACAGTGTTCTATTTTGGATTTAGAGAGAATAATGCTGATAACACATGGATGTTTTAGTTGGTGCTCAGTGGTGCTTATTCCAAGTCAAGGATTTTCAGTTCCCCATGCTCTGCCAGAGAGCAGGTGCACAAGAAACTATGAAGGAGCACAGCCAAGACAGCTGATCCAAACTGGTTAAAGGGATATTCCATACCATTAAATGTCACGTTCAGTGTATAAATGAGGAGGGAGTTGGCCGAGACCTGCAGGTGGTGAGCAATTGTATTGTGCATAATTTGTTTCTCTTGAGTTTTCTTCCTCTCTCTCCCCCACTCTCTCTTTTCCACTACAAGTATTATTACTGCTACTATATTTTATGTTGTTTCAATTATTAAGCTGTTCTTATCTCAACCCACAAGTTTTACTTTTTTTTCTGATTCTCCTCCCCACCCCACTGGGGGCAAAGGGCGAGCAAGCAGCTGCACAGTACTTGGTTGCTGGCTGGGGTTAAACCATGATGCTAGCAAAATAAAGGAGTCAAAGAACAGGAGACACAGTGGAAAAAAAGCCTGCAATAGCAAAACTGAAGCAAAGTTAGTAAGTAGAATTAACAGTCTAGGTCAAGTTAATAGCTAAGTTGTACCCCTACTGAAAAAGGAGCAAACACTTGGTTTGCACCTTCTGTCAGTGCATGACTGGGTTATTTCCAGTCACCTATGTGGGTCCTGCATAGTCACAGTTCTGCTCTCTCTTACCAAATCCTGGTGTCACAAGGACATGGGAGAGCTGAAGTTTTTGCAGCAGACAGGATCAAGGGGACTAAGGGAAAGGTCCATAGGAAAACAAAATGTAATAGTGCTACTGCTAATGGAAGAGATAGTTTATTTCACATGAAAGCAAAAGGAGGAAGAAAGAAGAGAGCTGGGTAGCTGAGTTTAAGGAAAACAGGTTTTTGATCCAATATTTCCTCTGTCACACTGTAGCAAGTTATTTTTTTATGGTCTGTGAAAACTTAAGTCACCCCCCATATTGGTGACAGGAACTCTTAAACAGCTATAAACTGACAGCATGAACTAGGTGTAAGCAAAGAAACTTCTTTCATGCATACCAGTTATTTCAATGCCTAGGCCTAATAGAAGTGTACAGCTGCTTCAGGAGTTCCTTAAATAAAACAAACAAAGAAAAAAAAAAGGTAGTCATGAAATTGACATCCTAGAAAAGATACTGAAAACTGGCAAATTCGCTCCATGAAGCCACTCTAAAAACATGTAAAATAAGAGGCCTGGAATGGAATAGAATGTATCTAATAATCTATTTTACTTACATACTTGTTGCACTATTCCAAACCATTATGCTGCTTTAGACAGATGCTGCAATGAAATTCTTGGGACTAAATATTGGTTCTGTATCTTAACCTCAATTCCACCAAGAAATGGGATGAAATGCAGTCCCACCAGCAAGTTGTGAAGCCCAGTAGCTTATGACCCTGAAAAACCAGGATTACTCCATGTGATCAGAAAGGACTGATTCTACCTTCTACTGATGCATGTAAATCTTACTTCTAGTTTTGAAAAGGTGAGAGAATCTCAGACAAAAAGAATCATTACATGTTTATTTTTAGAAAATCCCTTTATTTAGAAAAACTGGATTTTCAGAAGTTTGGAGACTACATTCAAAAAGTTAAACATTACTAGGACTTCTGGATTCCAGATGCTAAATATCTAGCTCCACAGACTGGCCGAGATCAGCTGATGTCAGTAAATATCAAAAACATTTATTAATATGACTTCCCATATATTAACAAGTTATGTACTAGAATAAAAGCTCATCTTTCATGGATGGAGCAAATTTAAGTATCACTTTCATACCACACTATCATTTACTTCTATTATTTTTACTGTTGTAGCTTTTGAGATCCCCAGTCTTAATTCAAATACTGAACATTAAAGAATGGAAACATAAGTCCTACTCTGAGAAGAATATATTGGTCTTTTCTTCCACTAATCACATTCCTAGTATTTGTTTCCTAAACATACACACTGCACTTGTGTCCTTTCTGTGAAGAAACCAGGATTATGATCTAGGATGCATAAAGGAACTCAAGAACTTGTGTGGGCAGTTTAATACATAGAAGAAAAGAGTTTTGGAAGACTCTTCTCAAGCTCTTACATGCTAAACCTACTTTCTTCAATGTATTAAAGCCTATTTGCAATGAGGTGAACAAGAAAGCTCTCTGGGATGGCAGGAGATGTTAGAATACAGAGAAGTTGAATCACAACACCACCATGTATTTATATTCACCTCTTTTTTTCTTTATGCATATTATTCACCTTCTTGCAGCCCACAGGCTCCTCTGCAGAATATGAGAAAGGACTCACAAGCCCACAGAATTTCCATTTTGAGGCTAAACAGTCCTTCCAGGACATATGCCTGGGATATAATTTAGCAGGACTCTGTACTGAAATCAAAGTAATTTACTGTGTATAGCTCATCCAGTAAACTGGATTGATTTGTGTGGGCACATGAGGACAGTTGCAGAGTAAATTCAAAGAAACAAAGACTGGAAAGCTTCTCCCACTCTTACAGGTGCCTACGCTCCAAGACACAAGCAGTAAGAAAGCATTTTATCCTAAATATCTTCTCCTGGCATGACTCAATTCACAACTTGCCTTAAAACAAAGCAGTGTCCTAAGTATTTGTCCCCTCACACAAACCTCTATAGCTTTAAGATAACAGAAGTATCTCTCAGCTCCTCATCTTTACTGTGAAATGTTGTGCAGCATTCTTCTTTTAAAGACTATAAGGCATGTGATGTGATCTGCTCGAAGAATAGCTTGAAAAAAGAATTACAAAAGTTAGGAAATGCACATATGTTCATAAATATTTCACACACATGCATTATTTTGCTTGCACACATCTGAACAGAAACACAAGCTCCAATCAGTTGCATAGAAGCCCAGTAAAAGGAAAAAAAAATCGGTTTAAGTTGGCATGTGTGAGCATTTTTAGTCCACAAAATGTTTTTTTAGCTCAAGAAAATGCAGAGAGAAAGTTATGGTCAAAGACTTATCCCAAATGTTAAAAAGGTTACACTAACCAAACCCAAAGAAAAGAGTTTGTTAGCAAACTGTGGTCACTTACGGGGTGAAAATGAAGTTCACTGACCAGTGCCAACAGAATTACTACCAGAAATATTCAAAGATTGACAAAAATAGAATTTATGTCTCTAACTTAAATTCCAGGTGAAGCTCTAAACATAGCCAGTAATTAACAACATTGGAAATCAATCATATTTCTGTCCTTTTCATCCAGTGCTTGAGGACGAAAGAGAGGCATGGAAATGTAATGATCCAAACTAGTCACAACAGGTTTATATTTCGTTTGAATGACAGAAGCAGCAGTAAACAGTGTTCTTCTTCCTCAAATGTTTCCTTGGTTTTCCTCACCAAGCTTCCATCAGTGTTCCAGGCCTGACCCTGCCTACCTTGAAACTTGAAATCACTAGGTAATTAAGAGCACATTGCGAATATGAATGAGATCTATACAGAAAATGTGCTTTAATCAGATTTTTTAAAATCCCACCTCCTTGGGTGCTTTCCCCCCATGCTTTAATGCAAATGAATAGTTATCATGGATCATCCAGCAAACAAACAAGATCATCTACTAGTAAAATTCACAGTACTTTACCCAAATTTCTCCTGTCAGATTTTATACAGCTATACACAGAAATGTACTAATATATATTTATATCTGTATCATATCACACTATAGATATACACAGATGGATTTTAAGCGGGTCATCCCGCTACCTATGGAGGACATCCAAAGCACTTCCCGCAAGCAAGGTAATGGACGCAGGTTGTTATTCCGAACCACTGCCTGAAATCCACCAAAAATAGGCATAATATAGGAATCCTACCAGACTCTCCCGCACCCGAACTTCTCAAACATTAACTCGAGCTTGGTGGGGGTTTTTTGGTCTCCTCGCTAGCTCCTCTTCTGCTTGAAGGAGAAAGCAGAGCAGGTCCCGGCTCCACAAAGGCGGCCGCTCCCCGTCGGGCGGGCGCGGAGGCTGCGGCGCGGTGCGGGCGCATCAGCCGCGGCGGGGGGGCTCGGCGGGCGGGCGGCCGCTGTCACCCAGCGCCCGCGGGGACCGGCGCCGGCGGCGGGGACAACCCCACCCTGCGGCCCCGCCGGCTCCTCGTAACAAAGCGCCTCTCGGCTCCCTCCCTCCCTCGTTCCCCGCCTCCCTCACCTCCCCGCCCGCAGGCCGCCGGCACCGCTCCCTCCAGCTCCCCGCAAACCCCGCGCTGGATTCCCGCCCGCCGCAGCACGGGCGGCGCGGCGCCGGCCTCTCCCGCGGGGGACACCGCCGTGCCGCGGGGACACCCGGCCCGGGCGATCCCGCGCCTGCAGGTGCGGCGGCGCTGCGGGGAAATGCGCGAGTATGTGTGTATATGTGTGTGTGTATATTTGCGTGTGCGTTGTGGGGAGCGGCGTGCGAACACTCAGCGGCCGCCAGGAAGGGGGTGGGCAGCCCCGCCTGCACCGGGCGCGGGCGGAGCTCCCGGGACGCACGTCCCTAGCGCGGCGTGCCCATCCGCATCCCGGTCCCGGGGCCCGGAGCGGGGCGGGATGGGGAATCCGCGCCCCGGTGCGGCGGCCGTGGACCCAGCTCGGGCTTTACCTCCGACAGCGCCCGGCGGCCCCACGCGCCTGCGCGCCAGCGCCCCCAGCGGCGGCTGCGGGAAGGGCCGCGGGTTGCTGCGGCCGCCCCGTTCCCGTCCCCGTCCCCGTCCCCGCCCGCCGGCGCCGCGCTCCCGGCCCGCCGTACCGCGAGGCGCCGTGCCCGGCCCGGCCGGGCTCCCGCCACCCTTCCGTGCCTCCTCGCCCCGGCGTGGCGCAGTTCCCGCCCGCAAGCGGGTCGGGGGCAGGTGCCGGTGCGGCAGCGGGGAGCGCCCTCAGCTCCTCCGGGCTCTGGACGCTGCCCGGCCCGCCGGGGTGAGTTGTGTGCAGCGGCGGCCCGGCGGTCTCCCGGCTCCGGCGGGAGCAGTGTCTGTGTCCTCCTCGGCGGGGCTGGAAGTGCCGGGAAGGGCGCTCTGCCGCCTGGCGGCGCTCTTGGCGTGGGGTTTGGAGCTTCGGGGCCTCCCTGCTTCTCTTCCTTCGGTCCTTTCCCTCCCTCCCTCCTTTACTTCCTCCCCCCTTCCTTCGCCGCCGCGGTCCGGGTGGGAGCGCGTCCTTCTCCCCGAGCCCCGCCGTGTGCCTCCCGTTCCCCCGGCACGCCCCGGGCGCTCCGTGCTGGCTGTTCCCGATGTGTGTGTCATCTGTGCCAGCCCCTGCGCGCAGTCCTATCCCTGGAAAGAAGGGGGAAGCTTGAAATGGTCCGGATTCGTTTTTTGTTTCATTAGTTTGTGTTCTGCGTAATCTTCTGGTGACGTTAATGTTTCCCGAGGGAAGCTCGCGGAGAACAATTGTTTCTTTCCATGCTGTAGTTTTGCTCTCGAGTTGAAAATAGGATCATTAGGCTGGAAATTTAAAGGTTGACTATAACTCAAGGCGAGGCACAAAATAAAGCTGGAATGTGCCCAACCCTCATATAGGCGGAACAAAAATGTAAATAATTCTGTGAAGCTTAAACAACAGTTTGCAATCTTTCTGCAATTTTCCTAGAATTTTTTATCATCTAAAGACTGAATATGGACCCTGAAAGTGAAATAAAGAAGCAAATAAACCCCTTTTACTGCAATGTAAGTATTCACTTACAAAGTTTTACTAAACCAAGTGTGAACGTTCATTTTTTCTCTTGAGCAAGCTTGATAAATAGCACTGGAGCTGAACTTATTTTGGTGTCTATGTCATGTTTGACTTGGATGTGTGTTATTATAGTGAATAATATTATTTTTCTAAATAAAGGCATTCTTTTTATAAGTGGTTGATTAAGCGTAGCTCCTGTTCAGAGCAAAAAAAATCCTGATTTCCCTGGTTGTCAGGTTTACTGCTGTTTTTTTAAAGCATACTGGGATTTTTAGAGGAGAAGGAAAAGATTTGGGCTGCTGCTGTTCATTCACGTGAATTTAAACCTAGTCTGCTCCCGTTCCAAACTGGCCCAGGCATGAACCAGCTGTGATAGGGAAGTTTTCCAAAGGGAGGGAGGCAGGCCCCGAAAGGATCAGAGTGTGTTAGTGTGGATGCAGCACTGAGGGGAACTGGCTCACCTCAGGCAGGTGGCATGGCTTGTCACAAATACGCCGTGCCTGTGGCTCACCCTTCCTCTGGAGTGTGTGAGGAAGGTCTTGGAGCTGTCTTCACTTATCCACACATGCCCACGCAGAAAGTGTTATGAGATGGCTGCAGAGTTCTGGAGCATCTGAAATTCTTACATGATGTGGAGACTCTGGTTCATTCCACTGTGTTTTGGTGGTCTTGGAGCTTTATAAAATTCAGTTTTAGGAGGCTGCTCTAGTTTGTCTTTGAAGTAGTAGTACTTTTGCAGAACTTAAGCTATGCCAACAATTTGATCTGTTTTGGTATCAGTGGTATTTTATTTCTCTTGGTCTGTGTGCAATGCTAGAAATACTTCTCTTTAATCTAGATTTGCAAAATCTGGTGTTCTTCTGCATTAAACTTGCAGACTCATTTCCTTGGAGCAAAACACAGGACGGTAAGATCAGTTTTTGAATGCACCTTTTGTCAGATTTTACCAATTTATTTAGCAACAGATTATGGGGTTTGAAATCTAGTTTTGGTGTGGTGGTGCAACATACAATTTCAGATATTTAACTAGTTTTGCTAATTTACTGTCTTCTCTACAATGATAAAGTAGAACGTGGTTTTTTGTACATTAGTCCTGTCAGAAAATGTTACATCTTTATGTCTAGTAATGAGACTGCATGCCTGTTAATAAAGGGAGAATGGAATTACTTAAATCATAGACAATCTCCAGAAGAAAAAAGGATGTTTTTCTTTTTTAGTTTTCATGTAATTATTCACCTGAGATAGTCTATGCTGTTGGTATTAATCTAACTTACATATAATAAAAGCTTTGCATTATTATTTTTTGACTCTTAAGTGCCTTCTTTTTTGGTTGATAACTTGGTAATTTAGGTTGAAGAAGCACTGAAAACTCATGGCATGCGTAAGTGCAAGATTTTTTTGCTTCCTGCTGTGTTCTGTACCCACATTTTTCTCCCTGCCCCAATGTAGGTTTTTATGAAACAATGAGAAAAAGACTTTCTCAAGGCTTGTGCTTTAAGACCTGTCTTGTGTTTTTTAATGATATAACTACCTAATCAATCAGTAATGTGAGCAAGAGGTATGCAAAGTTGATTAACAAGCACTAGCTAGAATACTAAAAATCACTTCCATTAAATTTTTGAGAAACCCTAAAGAATTCAAGACATTAGAGACCTTCAAAATTTAAAATATAATCTAAAAATCTATGCTTTTTAAAGCATGTAGAAATACTGTATATACTTTATATTTGTTTTTGAAAAGGGGTTAATTTGCGTCAAATAATTAAGATATTTTTATTATTTAATATTTATTTTAATAGGTTTAATAAATTGTTAAACCTCCTCTGGGTCTTGATGAACTGGTCTAGTTCTAGAAGGAGTGAAGGTCTAACTACACTCACAATTGTTCTCCTAATTTGGTTTCATGATGCACCAAAATGTCTTTTCAGGTTTCTACAGTTCACTGCTCCCAGAATTTGGTTTGAAAGCTGTTGTTCAAGTCAGACATAATCATTGGACCTACCTGATCTGAGAATTTTTATTTGGACTTTGATGGAAATTTAAGTGATGAAATTTTAGCAGCTGTACGCTGCTGAAATAAATGTCCTGAAATTCCTGGATGCCCTTAAATGTTCAGAGACGTTGAACTTGATTGATCTTCCTCTCTGCCTGCTTCATTGAATTGCCTGACATGAAATGACTTTATTGTTGTTTAGTGTGAATGTTTACTGTCCATCTTTTGGAGCGTGGTGTTAATGACACCAGGGTCATGGGTTCAGTCCTTGTACAGGACTCAATGATCCTTGTGGGTCCCTTCCAACTCAGAACAGTCTGTGAATTTGTGAAAAAAATCTCTTAGCACGTCCAAAACTTAACTTAAACATAGCTGAGTTTTCTCATGTCAACAGAAGCTCAAAGAGTTTTTTTCAAGTAGTTAGTCAGTTATTTTACCAAATTATTTTTATAGTAACAATTTTATTTCCACTTCAGTGGGATTCTTTGTTTTCTTTTGTTTTCTTCTTTTTTTTTTTTTTTTAGTTAAAACAGAAAATTGCTTAGGGAAGAAATTGAAAACACCCGTGAAACTTCCTGATTTTGGTAAGAATGTTTAATGTCTCCCCCACATTCCCCCCCCCCCAAAAAAAAAAAAACCAAAATAGAAGAAATAAAAAATGTTGACGTACAATATTACAAGTAATATCCAGATCTTAGCAGGTCATTAGGAATTCATTTCTGTTCATTGTACTTTCAGTCTGCAGTAATATTTTCTGATAATACTTAATTTGTGCAACTTAAATGCTTTAAAAAGAGAGAATAAGATTGGGGGGCATAATGTTTTATAATAACTGACTTAATTTGTGATGTGGGACCATGTATGAGCAGGGACTTATACAGGAGTCAGTGATCCTTGTGGGTCCCTTCCAACTCAAAATCATCTGAGTCTGTGAAAAAATCTCTTAGCACATTCAAAACTAAACATAGTTTAGTTTTCTCATATCAGCAAAAGCTCAAAGAGTTTTTTCCTAAAGTAGTCCGTTATTTTACCAAATTGTTCTTTCAATTGTACTAACAATTTTATTTCCACTTCTTTCAGATTCTTACTTTTGTTTTCTTCTTTGTTTGCCTTTTTTTTTTTTTTTAGTTAAAACAGAAGGTTGCTTAGGGAAGAAAGTGAAAACACCTGGGAAACTTCCTGATTTTGGTAAGAATGCTTAATGTCTCTCCCCACACCTCCCTGAAAAAAATAAAAAAAAAGTGGAAAAAATAAAAAATTTTGAGGTACAACATTACAAGTGCTGTCTAGATCTTAGCAGGTCATTGGGAATTCATTTCTGATCATTGTACTTTCAATCTGCAGTAATATTTTTTAAAAATACTTAATTTTTGCAACCCAAATGCTTTAAAAAGAGTGGAAATAAGATTGGGGGGCATAGTCTTTTATAATAACTGACTTAATTTGTGATGTGTGACCATGTATGAACAGGGATTCACTTGTATGTGAATTTCTTACAGTGCCACTTGAGGCAGAGAAGTTTAATGGCCAGACATTGGAAGACCAGCTTAATACATGTAAAGATTCAGAACCTGCACTTGGTGAGAACTTTTAATACTGTAATTGTTTGGTTTTGTGATATTTACCTTTAAATAGTACGGATCCATTTTTTAAAATGTAAAATTAGGTAATGTGTAACAAAGTCTTCTTATGGTTGCACTGAGTACCCAATAGTATGGTATGGAAGTGAAAGATCATAGTGATAAAATCATTGGATTTGGCCTAGAACCTATTTGGTTAGATACCTCATGTTGACAATATTCTCTAGAAACAATCTAAAGTGATACAACAGAAATTAATTTTAACTTTGAAGGTTAGTGTGGCTCTTTGCAATTTAACTACCCATTCAGTGGAGGGGAGATGGGAGTTGACAGAAAAAACAACTAGGGACATATATTAAAATACATTCCCTTCTAATTAGTTAAAAAATAATTGTTGCTATTAATTTTTAGGATTTAGGATTAAAAAATTGTTGAGTCCTATATGGTAAGCATAAGACATCCTAAAAACATCAGTTTTATACCTTTGGTGTTCAAAAAGTCTACACACCCAAAAGATAAAATATCTGATGGTTCTAAAAGTCTTCATTGATGTATTTGACATGCAGTAGTAATCTTTTCCTTATATGTCAGTGCTTTAAGATCAGTTCTTTTGCAACCAGCACTGATGATTTGTTCCAGCAAACATAAAATTTCCTAAGTTGTTTGGGTTTTTTTTCAATACAGGGCTTAATTACATAATAGAATACCGAACAAAAGACAATGTTCCTTTTCTCTATGAATGTCAACTATGCTACTGTAAAACAGGACTGAGTAACATGTTCATGCATGTTTGTGGTTCCAAGCACAGACTGGCATACTTGGTAAGTTGGTTTGTTTGTTTGTTTGTCTGTTTTAATGTGATGGTTTAAGGAGAGAATTTTTTAGTCATATTTTGATTTTTAAAAAAATCAAAATTAAGGTTTTACATAAGCTTCTGTGAAAATCTTGATATTGCAGTTGTGCAACTGTGATGAATAGACTTAAAATTCTTCTCATCAGTAATGTGTATGTCTGTCCATTGCTTGACAGTGAGTTTAGTTTGTTCTGGTTTGGTTAACCGGTAATGAAATCTATAGCTAAAATGGATTAGAAATAGATGTTTGACTGATTTTTGCATAATGTAAAAGAACAGTAGCAATGAAGAGACTATGCCATCTTTCAGATGCTTTAAAAGGAATGTATTTATAAATTGTACATATTAGATAATGTGATACATATTAGATTATTAAATACTGTGACTTGCAATCAGTAGGGGGAAAACCCAACTCTATTCTGTTTTGAGGCTGGGCAAGACATGTCTGTTCTGTTGCTTGTTTTATGACAAAAGGTTCATGAGGTTCATGTCAGCTCACAAACATTCAAATACATTATAATTTTCAATCTGTTTAGACAAATGAGGCTCTCCAGTCTCTGAATGTTTACTTGAGTATATTGGCTTAGGATGGGCTTTAACAAAACTGAGAAAGCAATATTCTGAAAGTATTTTGATACTTTCTGTAAAAGTCTCTCAAAATTGATATTATGTTCAACACATCTTAAAGTCATAGACAGCTGAGTTCACGTAGTATTTTGGGGCAGCTTTAGGCCTAATGTTGGGTGTGCTGCTGTGAATCTGCAGTGATGTCTTTCATAAACACCATGCTGTTTCTGGTCATTAATTCAGATGTACATGCTGAGTTTTGATGTTCTCTAATTTTTGCATTTCTGCTTACTTGGAACTGTTTTTTGCAATTCTGAATCTTACACTTGTTAACTGCATCTCTGATAAATTCTTAAATACTATAAAAATATAATAATTCATGAAGGATAACTTTTAAGTTGTGCACCTGAGCTGGATTACCCTCAGTAACGGAAAAGTCAGGAGACTAAATGACTGGAATTTGCTCTGCTGAAAAAGGAGCCTGGGGGTCCTGGTGGATAACAAGCTCAAGATAAGTAGTGTAGCTTGGTGTCAGTGAAGGCTAGCAGCAAGCTGAGCTCTACTAACAAGGGTACAGCCAGTAGATCAAAGGAAGTGGTTATTCCCCTGTTCTTGATCCTTGTTAGGCTATATCCAGGGTATGGTGTTCAGTTTTATACTATTGCAGAAAGGAGGCTATTTATGAAATTGAGCTAGTCCAGTGGAGAGCTGCCAAGATAGTCAGGCAGCTGAAGCACACTTGTACTATGAAGAGAAGTTAAGGTAATTGGGTTTTTTCTGGCTGGAAAAGAAAAAGTGTCAGAGGGATCTAACAGTTCCTCAGATCCTCCAGTACCTCAGAGGAGGTCATTAAGAAGGCAGAACAAGACCCTTTTTGGAGCTTCTTGGCAGGAACATAAATTCAAGCAGGGGGTTTAGCTACATGACATAAAGAAGGTGTCCCTCATGGTTCTATGCTGGGACCAGTTCTGTTTAATGTCTTTATTGATGAGATGGATGAGGGTATTGAGTCTGTCATTAGTTAGTTTGCAGACGACATGAAGCTGGGAGCATGTGTCAATCTGTTGGAAGGTAGGAGGGCTCTGCAGAGAGACCTGGAACAGTTGGATGGATGGGCAGAGTCTAACAGGATGAAGTTTAATAAATCCAAGTGCTGAGCCCTGCATTTTGGCCACAATAACCCTCTGCAGTTATAGGCTGGGGACGGTGTGACTGGACAGTGCCCAGGCAGAAAGGGACCTGGGGGTGCTGATCGACAGCCGGCTGAACATGAGCCAGCAGTGTGCCCTGGTGGCCAAGAAGGCCAACAGCTCCTGGCCTGGATCAGGAACAGTGTGGCCAGCAGGAGCACAGAGGTCATCCTTCCCCTGTACTCAGCACTGGTGAGGGCACACCTTGAGTGCTGTGTCCAGTTCTGGCCCCTCAGTTTGGGAAGGACGTTGAGACACTTGAGCGTGTCCAGAGGAGGCAGCGAGGCTGGAGAGGGGCTGAGAACACAAACCCTGTGAGGAACAGCTGAGGGAGCTGGGGTTGTTTAGCCTTGAGAAAAGGAAACTCAGAGGTGACCTCATCACTCTCTACAACTTCCTGAAGGGTGGCTGTAGTCAGGTGGGGGTTGGTCTCTTTCTCCAGGCAGCAACTGACAGAAGCAGAGGATACAGTCTCAAGCTGCATCAAGGGAAATATAGGTTGGATATTAGGAAAAAGTTCTATACCGAAAGGGTGATAAAGTTCTTGAATGGCCGGTAGAGTCACCATCCCTGGATGTGTTTAAAAAAAGACTGGATGTGGCACTTGGTGCCATGGTTTAGTTGAGGTGTTAGGGCATGGGTTGGACTTGATGATCTTTAAGGTCTCTTCCAACCTAGTCACTCTGCGAATTCTGTGAATTTTTTGCTGTGAGGGCAGTCAAGCATTGGAGCAGGTTGTCCAGAGAAAGGGGGAAATCTCTCTTTCCTGAGGCTTTTAGATCCAAGCAGGCAAAGCCTGGTGCAACCAGTACTACATTCAGTGCCAACCGTGTTTTGAGCTGAAGATTTGGCTTCAGTTCCCTAAATTATTCTGTGCATAACCATTTTAATAATTTCTGCTATGTATATGTAGAAGATGATTTATCTCCCATGATTATTAACTGTGCTAGATCTGAAAGGAGTTGTGTGACTTAAGGACTTGCATTTATTTTCTAGAGACAACATTATCCAGAGATAGCACAATCTGATGAAGTTAAGGGTAAAGGCTCTGAACTAAACAAAAGAGTTAGGCAAATTGGATTAACAATTGAGAAGAAAGAAGGAAGAAAACAAATACAGGTACATTTCTCTTAAGAATTCCAGAAGCTTTATATTTAATAAAGAAAAAAAAAATGTAATTTCCATTATGGTGGGCAGATTTGCTTTGGAAGGTAGGAAAATCTTGCTTTTTAAACCTTTATTACAGGTTCTTTTGTTATTTTAGTAATTCTTCCAGGGTTATTCTGGACAAAATTTCTCTATCTGAGTGCACAAATATCGCAAAATATATATACTAATATTTAATCAATTCTCAGCTCTGTGTGTGTGTAAAATAAGTTGTTTCTTTGTTGCTAGGAATCTGCCTTTATAACTTTTCTGAATAGGTTCTGCTTTGTAAGCACTTGTGGGAATTCTCAGGGAAGCCAGGTAAAATTTCTGATAGTACAGATGGAAGTGTAGGAATTTGCAGGTTGACATGAGATAATCAGCAGTGCTGTGGGATCACAGAAGCACCATAATCTTAAATTCTTAGTGAGCTGCACTCTTAGAAACATATTAATGTGGAGATATCTTCATATTGCTCTTTGTTGATACCTACACTGCAGGAGTATTTATTATACCTTTATGTGGACAGGATATTGGTGAAGCTTCTTCTTGAGGTGCACCAGCTGGTTCACGACAAGATTATTGAGGTGCTCAGAGTTCTTTGTGGTACACGTTAAACTTGTTTTCTCCATCAACTTCAATTTCTGTCAGCATCCTGCTTGTTAAGCATGTTCCTGTTTCTTGACAGGATCCCTAGCTAATGCTACATAATGTGCATTTGGAAGGATATCTCCTTTCAAAGTGGAGCTCCCAAGGTTCCTATGTTAAAGCTGGTGGTGTCCTGCCCATCTGAAAAGAGACTTGTGTTTCTTTCTGTGTGATACTATCACACTTAAGTTCAAGGATTAGAACCTGCTCTGGTCCTACCCATTTCTGATAAAAAAAAGCAAGTATTAGAAGATCAAGTCAGGAATGAATGCTGTAGAAGGGAGAGATTTCAGATTATCAAATCCATTCTGTCTGTCCTTCATTTTTTAACCTCTACTTAAAAAGAAAAGCAGCTGGCTGTTGGCAGCAACATTTTAATTTGACTTGAGACTGTTTATTTTACTTGAGATTTATGTTCATAGATACGGAAATATTTACTTCCATCTTTTTTTTTTAGACCTTTTTGTTTTTCTAGGTAGTTTATTACATCTATAGCAATCCATTCTTGATGTAAGGAACTTTTAAACAAAGTGTGCGTAATCTGGTTTAATTTTACTGCTATATCTTCTGAAACCAGCTGTTTAATTTTTTTTTTTTTTTTTTTTTTTTTTTTTTTGTAAGTTCTAGAAGAAATTTATTTATGGTAAATAAATGTCCAGGTAACTAACTTACTGACTTTTTTGATATCCATTGAGGGATTTACACACACATGTTTTACACTACTAGTCATATATTCCTAAAAAAATACAAATTAATGCTGATGAAATATCTATGAAATAATATTGTCCACAAAATAACTAACATAAATGGGTTTTATTTTTAGGTTGTTACAGGTGTTCCAACAGTGAGAAGGAAATGGCAAGAATGTAAGTGTGCTCAGTGGGGTGCAAACTCTCCATTACTAATTTGATCCTCCTTTGATATAAATCAGACCAGGGTAGTCTCTGCAGTGCCAGATACCAGTATTTTGGTGAACTGGACAAAAGGAGCAGACTGAGGCTTTATGCTAGTAGTTAATTTGCAGTACAGAAATCCACACAAAATTCTTAAAGCACACCTATAGCTCTTATTTCTGAAAGAAAAAATTTCTGTTTTACTTGCCATTGATACTCAAAAAATGGTAGGAATGTGGTATCTGTGAGATTTTCCCACTCAGTTTAATGTTTTAAAACTCATTGTAGTACAGTGTTGTCCAGGTGGACAGACAGTATGACTGAATGCCACTTGAGGAAATGGCTAAACTTTTCTATGATTCGCATTGCCTGAAAAATAAAGATTTGAATTAAAACGAATGTACTTAATTTTGATGTATATTAGCATGTAAATGGGACCTTAAAATAGCTCAATAGAAGTAATGAGATCATCTAGATTAGCAGTGTTGTACTCTGAAGAGAAAAAATAGCCATTTTGAATCTAAAAGTGGTCTGAAATAAGTTGAGTCCTATTCAAATTGGATTTCTTGACTGTAATCTGTTGGTTAATGTGTCTTATTTTGCGTGTGACTTTGTAGCATTCTACTACATTTATAGTATTTACATATTTTAGGAAATGTAAGCATGTAATTATAACCAGGCTATAAAATATTCTAAAATTTGTTGCTAATTTATAGCTCATATTTAATATAGTGTCACATAATAATGCTTATAAAATTATTCTTGGTGTTTGTAAGTACTATTGCATAGAAACAGAGCTAGGTGAAATTGAAGTGCAGTAGGAGAACCACCCTCTATCAAGATTATGTCCATTGTGCTACATTTCAAACATGTTTGTTTAGCTCTCAGTGCAGAGGACAGCCCTTCAAAAGCTAAAGTTCAGCATGTCAATGCACCCCTTAATAATGCAGGAAAAACAGATAATAAAGATGGGAAACTGACAGACCCTATGCAAGGTAAGAGGGAAAATTATTTATTTTATTGGGTTTTTTTAACTTTCACCGGTGTATGAATTATTTACTACTATATGTGCCTGTTCATGGCTTCCACAGCTGAGTTATAAAGGTGAATTTACACAGTTGTATGGATGGCCTTGGGATCTGTGGTAAAGGAAGGAATAATCCTAGTGTTTGTAAAGAAAACATTCTACTTCTACTGTTTTTTTAGGTTCAATTTTTACTTTACTTCTTCATAAGACACCTTACTTCCATCTTTAGGTTTTATTGATGTTGTCTTTAGAAATATTCTTTGTTTAGAATATTTTTAAAATTAAAACACTGGAAAAACATTACTTAATTATACTTTTTTATTGTTTTAGATGAAAATAATGTTCAGGATGAGAATGAAGAAAGGCAGAAAGAACAGACAAAACCAGATGAAAAAGTTGAACCTAACAATGCTATTGAAAGCAGCAAAAGCAACAACTCAGAATGGTAAAAGAAAAGAAACACCATCTCCAAACCCATTTAAATTAACTTAAAGGAAAATGTTGTGCGTGCCAATTGTCTATTGGATTTGCATAGTAAAATCCATGTCTTCTGAAATTGTGCTCAGCTGTAAACTTCTGTAATTGACAGAAAACCTGGTGTATGTAAAGTAGCCTCAGACTTTGCTCTGGATGCAGCTGGCTTTTGTATTTAACTATTATCATTAAGGTATAGTTGTCATGTGCTGCTCAAATGTTCCAAAAGAACATTTCCTCATGGTTTAAAACTGCCTCTGTTACAGGTTAATGTCAGATTGTTAAAGTGGTATGTGAACTGATTTTGGAAGGGAAAGACAATCAGTAATAGTTGAAACAGCTGAGGTTTCTCCTTTACAAATGATTTCGTGGAGGAACAATAAGTGTTTCAAAGGAGCAGCTTGTTCTAAAATGGTGAAACTGTGCTTGCTGCTTGTGAGCATCTTATTAGTAACAGAGTTGTGAGTTGAGTAAATGCCAGCCTTTGTGTGAGGAGGACATCTCCAGCACTGGTCATCTTCGTGCAGCACCAGGAGCCACAGGAGGGCATTCAGTAAGGGATATACAGGCGTCAACCCAAACACAAGACTTTTGTTCCAACGATTTAGTTACTTGGTTTTTTTTCTTAATTGTGCTCCCTTGCAATGTGTTCTAACTTTAAACCAGTAATATCTTTCCCAGACATGGAGGGCTAACACCTTTTGCTTGTTTATTGTTAAAGGAGAAATCTTCATGTTCCTGAAGTACATTTTTTCAGATTTGCCTTTCTGTGGAACAACTATTATGGAAAACAATGAGTTGAAACCAGATTCAAGTCCAGGTTTATGAATCTTTGTGTTTACTTACTGGCCTTCAGATAACTAACAGTTCTGAATTGGAACCAGTTTGTGAAAACATGGAGAATAGGAAATGGATAAAAGCTCAGCTATCCACATCTGGAGATGCTGAGTTTATTTCTACCTGGTGCTGATCTTCATTGTGCAGTCTTGTACTTTTAAATTTTAAGAACAGCTTCCTTTGGAATATCACTTAATGGTTTTCTTTTAATCTGGCTCATATGGATTCTGGGTGACTATTAGCAGCCAGGTGTTTCAGTGAGAGACTGACTTGGAAGTTAGTTACTAAATTAGGGCTTCAGCTTCTTCCTGTACTATTTTTTTTTTTTGAGACTACTGAGAAGACATGAACTCAATATATAGTGTCTTAAAAGAATTAAGATCAGATCCTCATTGACAACTTCTTTCCGCTTGAAGTTTCTGCAGTGCCTGTTTGAGAATTTCTATGAGTCCTCATTTCTTTGTAGTTAAGTTTCTGAACAAATGGTCATCTGAAGATGCAAATTATTTTATCATCATCTGCTTTTACTAAACTTTTGATTCCTAAGAAACAGTTCAAGGCAGAAGAGGGCTTAGGCTTGGCAGTCATATGGTTTTGGTTAATTTAAGAAACACCCAGCCACTCTCAGCCCTGGTTCCTGGGCTTGCAAAGGGATGGAATGTATCTGTAGTAGTTGTAATGGCAGAACAGCACAAATATGGCACAGGAATGTTTATCCATATGGGCATTTTATGTCCATTATTTGTGTGACTGCAATGTAAAACACTAATTTTTAATAGCTGAATTTTTTAAAGGCGAGTTTATGAAGTGCTGATAAAAATCCATCTGTAATTAGGAGCCTTGTCTTGCTGCAATGTGTACAGAAATCTTAAAGCAATTGCCACCAATGTCAAGCTTTTTTATTAACTCTGGGTTTTAGAGCTTATGTGCTAGATAATCACACTAAAACAAACCCAAACTGCATAAATAATTTTTATGATGATCTGGGATGACTGGGATTTTTCTGAGGAAATAATATGTGACCTTTCTTTCAGAGTGTGTCAGAACTACTGTAGTAGTAGTGTATCAGGAATTTAAACTGATTATCAATTATTGGCTGGCTACACATTTTTGCTGGATCAGCCAACTGAATGTTTTATTTATTCTATTTTAAGGTGTGAGACTAATAAACAATCAGAGGAAGAAAACAAGGATGCCCAGGTGAATATTTTTCTGTTAATGGGTTACTCCAGTTTCCAAATAGTTGGGGGAATAATTAATATTTGATTGGCAATGGTGTTTGCTTACTCAATATTATTCCAAATAAATTAGCTACAAAGTTACTATTAACAACAAGGTTTTCTCCTACTTTGTTATGAAAACCTATGTACACATTTCATAACAATTTGAATTGTAGAGCACAAACAATTTGAATTGTAGAGTAACCATACTTATGATTGTTTATTTGTCTCTGCTGCATATAATAGATCTAAGGGCCTCTTTCTTTTTATGTTAAACAGAAAGAATTTATAGCGGATCCTGAGGAATTCACTAGTCAAGAAGATCTGTTGGGTTATTTGGTGAGTGTTAAATCTAACCTTACAAGATAAGTTTTGGAAAAAAAAAATGAAAAACTTAAAAAAGAAATCACTGATTTGCTAAGTCTAAAATGTAGCAAGTAATGAAAGGCAAAATGCAGGCAGTCTGGTAATCAGATTACCATTTTGCCAGAAGGCAGGATTCAGAAAAAAATAAATGTCACTGAATTTATAATGTGTCTATTAATTTTCAAGCTTCTGGAAATTGTTTTTGCCAAATAATGGTTTACTGTCAGAGAAATTACTTGCATTGAAAATTCTTTTTTTTTAACTGTATCTTAGCTTCAGTCTGTAACTACATGTTGAGGTAATATGACCTTTTTAAACTTTATTTCTCCTTTGTTTCTATAACTGGTCTGTAATTTTCAAATGAGGAATTTGGAAAGATGCAATTCAGTAACAGAAGAAGCAGAATGGAGACAAATATGAGAGACATGTAGAAAGGAAAGAAGGGATTTTTAAGACATAAGATGCAAGTTGTGTATTTAAAAATGGGGCTCTCCCACCACCCTGGCCCAGAGTGCCATAACTGCAAAATCTGCCTCTCTAACGTGTCAGAACACTGGAATTCTGTTCAGCTGTTGAAAACGTGTATTATGTACACATGCACAGCACTAACACAATAAGAGTGGAAAACTGTCAGTTTCCAGTTTTTAGATGTATCAACAACAGTCATGATCTTGCATATAGAAATGGTGATTTCCATAAAAGCACTGACAAACTCTATGGAATAGTTGCTAGACTGATCTACTGCATGTAATTTAAGCACTATTGACTATGATAAAATGGTTTTGTCCTCTTTTTTTTTATAGGAATTTATTAGGTATAGAGCTTACACCTTCCTAATAAAACTTGAATTTCTTTTGAGGCATCATCTTCCTTAGTATGATTGTCCTCTGAGAAGAAAAGAGGACTGTTGGGAATGTGATTGGAACAATGTTCTGTTTTGGAAAGTGTGAAAATTGTTTTTGCATCTAGAGTAATTTTTTTCAAAAGCTGCATTGATGTTTCTATTGTTGTCGGATTCAAAGATTTGTTATGTGGTGAAAAGTAATTTTACAGGTATCCTTTTTGCACTTGCTATTCATATTTTGTAAAGCTGTCCAATAATTATCTGTACTATATTTCTTTTATTACCTCATAGCAAAAATATCCTTGCCACAATTTGCTCTTCTTATTCCAGCTAGCTTTTGACAAGATCTTCATTAAATATAACTTGTGCAAACCAGGAGACAGAAATACTATTAGTGTTAAAAATGTAATACAGTCCCTGTTACGCTGTCTCTTATGAACTTAATGCTAAGTTTCTATTACTTATTTTCCATTGTCTGGTGTGTTTAGAGGTGTTTGTTTCTAATCCAGAAAACCTTGAGCTGTTAGGACACACCTGGAGTTCTGTTGCTTTGTTACCAGGAAAGAGTTTTCAGCAGAGCTTTCTTGGTGTAGACAAGAGGATGACACATGTTGCCCTCTCTGTGAGTGCTATTGGTGCTAGAACTTGCTTCCCTAGTACAGCTTCACAACTTCAAGACTGCTTTTTCCTCAGACTTTTAGGGGAAAAGAAGGTTAATGTAAGGAAAGGCAGCATGTACTTTTAAAGTCAGTAGCATTCTGGCTTTTTGCTACAATCCAGAGAAATGGGTTATGACTATATTGCCTCAGGGAAGGTATACACATTGAGTTGTATGCAGGCATCTTGGCAAGAGATCAAAATACTTAAGGAAAAGCATTATCTTCTATATATTTCCAGGCATATTTTTGTGTTATTCCCTTTCAAATTATTGTGTTGGGTAGCTGCATCTTCCTTCTCTTAGGTTTCTCTTTCATTCTACCTTCCTTCCCCCAATTTATGGGATTAAAAATAAAAACTGTATTTGCTTTGTAATTCCATCCAAGTCTGACAGAAGGGTAGAGACACAGAAAAAATGAGGTGCCTGCAGGTTTGTTTATAAATTTTGATACTTCAGTTTTTCTGACAAAAAATGTTTTATGGTGTGTTGTTTTGTTTCTTTTTTTTTTCCCTAGCAATGTTTTGAGATACTGAATGAAGATGATGCTTCATTTATCCTGAAAGTTACACAGACTCTTACAAATGCACTGGTGGAATATCGTCAGCAGGCTGCAGCAAACAAAGTAATGCAGATTTTGTTTTGGTTTTGTTCTACAAACCTGTAGATTCCTGTGATTGTGCATTTTTATTATTATAGATGATACAATAAAACAAAAAAATGCTGTGGAGACTGTATTGTAAATTTTGCTCGTTAGATACATAAATTTTGGTAGTGATGATAGGGTAAAATCTTAGCTTTTCTGTTGATGAGTCTTAATTTCTGTTCAACAGTGCTGGCTTATTTTTTATTGTTGATAGAAACTAAAAATCATCTTGTCACTTATTTCCCATACTTTTCCTTACATCTAAGTTTTTCTGCTACTTTTTCCTCTTTTTAATTCCGACTTAAGTTTTTCTCATCTCTACTGACTTGCATAACGATCCTGTTTTGTATCCCTTTTCTGTTCTCAGGCTTCACTTTATTCACCATGTTGTCACACATCAGTGACATGAATGTTTTTTCTTATACAGCTTCTGGTCCTAGTCTTTGGACTGTTCTTTCTGAGATCTCTCAGAAAGAGATTCTTCTTCCATTATTAGAAACCCAGTTTGCCCCCTCTCTGCTATTACTTGTGACTTACCTTTACATAGGCAGTACATATGGAGATGTTTTGAGCATTTTTCTGAGGCTGCTGACATGTTACAAAACAACGAAGTTCTAATTGAAATACTTTCTAACCTACAAGGTGTGGAAGACCAGAATGTTTTCCTACATTAGGCCTTGTTAGTATTCTAAACTGTGATCTTTCAGCTGGTAATTTTTTAGATAAATCTTCTGAGTATAAAATGCTTCCTTTTTAGATCTGACAAGTTGAGAATTAGACTCAATGAGTATGACTTCATTTCCTAAAATAGAGCTTCAGACATAGAGAGGTATGATGGGCAGTGTACACACAGAAGTTATTAGCCATTTGATTTGCAAAGAAGTACCAGCTTTTTCAGATTTTGTAGCAGAAATACTGGTCTTTTATTTGGTTTGTGATCATTAAACATGTAGTAGTTCATTGTTCCAAGTGGTTGTCCTCTTGAGATTTTAAACTTTTTTTTTTTTTTTTTTTTTTTTTTTTTAACTCATAGGACCACTTAGGTGCTGGATATAATGGAGAAGCAGCACTGGAACATTCCACAGAACAGCCTGTCCCCGCTTCAGCAGATATTAATGAGTCTGACACTGGTAATGCTGGCTTTGAAGTCTTTAATGTGGTTTAATCTTAACACCTAACCTTGCATAAGTGATAGTAAGCCTTTCTTCCTGCTTTTCTAAAAACAGTGCTTAAAAGCAGACTAAAGCCAGAGTCAAGTAGCTTAAATCAATAGTTTTGGGTTTTTTTCCCCATCCTCTACTAATATTAGAAAGAGGAGACTATTAAAACACATTTATCCTACTTAACTCTAGGATTTGGGGAGAAATTGAGTTAGTACCAGCTCTGACTTTCCTGTCAGTTGAAAGGCAGCTGTTTCTAAGGAGACTTTCAAAGTTGCTTTAGCTTCTTTTTTTTTTGCCCCAGTATTTTTTCCCCTTCTTGATGGAGGAGATGTTTCCTGCAGGTTTAGTCAAATCAAGATGTTAGTAGAAAGTTATGTGGTAGAGGATGGATAATTCTCTTTAATACCTGAATACTCCAGCTACTTGGCCTCAGTATTTCTAATCAGTTTTTTTCAAAGAATCCTGGATTTCTTGGAGGTAATTTTCTTCTGATAGAAACAAATGGCTGTTTTTCTTAAACCTAGGAAGTACATTGCTATGCTTGGAAAGGCAAGATACTCAGAATGCTAGTGAAGCTATTTTGTGTGATTTTTTTTTCTGTACTGTGTCAATTTTCTGTTTTTTTCTAGGAAGTTTAGCTTTTGAAAACCTTAATTTTTACAACAGCAATAGCAAAAATTGCAGTGACTTTGAATATATGAGATTTGAGACTTCTATTCTGTTTTTGTAAGCGTAATGGAAATAGCTTTCATCTACCTCCCCACCCTTGTTTCTCCATGATTTTCTAAAACTGGACAGCATTTCTGACTCGTGGTGGTTTGAAAGTGTAGCAAAGTCAAATGTGAACTATACCAGCAATGCTGCTGTGCCAGACTGGAAATGCTTGCTTTGAAAAGCCTTATTTAGTGAAAGAAGTAGTGAAGGCTCTTCAGAATCCTCTCTTACTGAAAAACAATATTTCCCTTCTTTAGACTCATCAGCTAAGCTGTTCTTACCAGCCAATGAAGATGAACCCCAGAACTTTTCAACTGGCTCTTTGGAAACAGCATATGAGAACAACATCACGACGGAATTTTTGAAAAGTGTAAGAAACATGAATGCTGAGGAAGTTACTGACACCCTACACAAAATAGTAGCATCAAATCCAGCTTTCAGAGGTAATTTGCATACACATGTACACACACACACATACACATATATAAACATATACATGACATAATTTATTAGCTCTGTGAAATATTAAGGACTTACATGGGTTGAAGAACTTTGAGGTATTAAGGAGGGTTGAAGAGAATTCTTTTTTTCCCACCCTCTAACTTTTGCAGGATCCAGTTTAGGAATGGTAATTCAGAATAGCTGCTTTCCCATAAAGGCATTAATAATTGCTGATTTTTAAAAAAATTCTTCTCTCATTTTTGCATAGTAATATTTGCATGGCAAGAGACAGTAAACTAAAACCAAATATATTATTAGAAAATTAGAATCTTCTCTGCTGTAAGTGGAGAAATGCTAGTTTTGTGAATACCAACAATTTTATTTACAATTTTATTTACCAGTTCCTGAAAGAAGTGTATTTGCCCAGTAACATAGAAATAATAATGAATCAAAGACAAGCAGTCTCCCTTTTGCTTACAACTTTCTAATAAGTGTAAGCTATTAAACCTTCCCACATCTTCAGTCAGCTACTGCTCTCTCTTCAGAAGCTTTATGTGTATGTTTCTAAGCTTCTCAGAGTGTGTAACCTCATAAAGGCTAAAAAAAGAACACTAAACATGAGTACATTGTAGGAAAGCTTACAGTTTCCAGGCACATACTGATTATTCTCCGTTAAGGTATTTTTCTTTTAATAAGGAAGGAAGGATCCAAAACTCAGCATCTGAATGTTTCGGTATAACATGTATTTTTAAATGAATTTTATCATAGAATTGCCTGTTTTTTGATTTTGTTTGTTTGTTTGCCTTTAACTAAGGAATTGATATACCGAATGTTATAAGGATCCTGACTGAAAGTGGAACTCTGAGGGGACCAAGCAATGGCAGCACACAGTGACATGGTACTTAATAGAGATAATATAGCAATGTTTATTTTCTGTAAGTTTGTTGTTTTACTTCATTTGACCTCAGTGGAGTTATTTTGTAACGTTTAAGTTTTGTACAGTGTTTTTTAAATTAAACTAATAACTTGGTTTTGATATTCTTGTTATTTATTTTTCCATTTAGCTGAAAGTTCTGTATTGTGGTAAGGTTGTAAAGCTCATTCTTTCTGTGTTAAAACAGCTTTTTAAAACAGGTAACTTGCTTTCTTTAGTATTATTAAATACTGTACACTGACAGTCTGAACTTTTCTTATTGTTGGTTCTTTTACAAAGAATTATCAGCAGAATGAACTACTGCACTCAGCACTACAAACTCACCCTACAACAAATGCTTGGAAGTTATTCCCTCTGGCTGCTGGGACTGACTAAAAAGCCTTTAATCAAAAACCCTTTCCCATAAAAGGGTTATGAACAGGTCTCCACTTTTTTTTCTTAATAAGATTAAAAATAATAATAAAAAGGCACTGCTGTCAGTCTTATGCTGAGATGAGAAGTGCCTGGATTATAGCTGACTTAGGGAGCGTAGAAGCTCAGCAAAGTTAGTAGAAGTTAGGTATATTTTGCAATTTTAGAGATAGATCCCAACAGGTGTAACCAGGCTCTGGCTAAGAGGCACTGATGTGGTGGCAAAAGTATCTTTTGTCTTTTACCCTGCCAGTAATGAGAATAAAATGAAAGCTAGCTTACGCTGTCCTTCAGGCTCCTTTAACATGAACTTTTTTCCAGCTAAAGTAGTATTGGTTCTGAATGAATGTACATGTCTATATATTAATGACTTCTACTTTTGTAGGAGGGTGAAAAAACGTTTTAAATGGTTATAAATTAGTTTGCTTGGGAAAAAATATTTTTTTAAAGTGATTAAAATTCGCTTCAGTTGTGATGCTGGGTAGCATTCAGTGGTTCTAATTAAAGCTCTTCATCTTTGCAGCCAAATACTGGTGTAATTTAGACATGCTGGGGCCAGATGGTAAATGAACTTTTTAGTGTTAACTTACGTTTTTTTTTGAGATCTGGATGGAATTTGAGAATCCTCATCCTGATGGTTTCACATCTTCATACCATGGAATGCAAGATGCAGTAAAACTAAGGTAACAAAGAAAGCAGCAACAAAATCTATGAGTTTTATTAAATGAACAGACCCAGGAAGGAAAACAGTTCACAGAAAAATTAAAACACTGTGTTTTAAAGAAACTCTGAGGAATTTCTGGAATGCATCTAAATCTGTTCTTATCAGAGGCAGAGATGGAACCAGAGTTCTTACAGTTCATTTACTCTGTATAGGAACAATTTTAATGCCTGCTTAATGGAGGTGAACTTAATCAGTAAAAATTCTGAATTCTGAAAATAAAAATAGAAACATCTTTTTCCTGTTTGTTTTCAAGATGCAGAACAATCTTTGTATTAAAATAACAAAACCAGAATATTCAGCTGTTGTAAATGACCATCTCTGAGACAGCTTTTTTTTTTTTTTTTTTTACTGTGGAGTCATTCCAAGTGGAAATAAAGTTACAATAAAGTTGAAATAACTTGGATTTGAGGTGGATTTTTTTACTTGAGTGCAGGAGGAGTATGCTGAAAAAGGAGAGACCCCTAAATCTGTAGTACATTGACATAAAATGGTTGAATGGTGTGCTACAGAGTGCTGCTGTACCTCTCAAAGACTGCTGAGAAACCTGAACTGTGTAAGAGTCAGCAAGTGTATGCTTCTGGAAACATTTTCAAAGAACACAGTCCAACACAGTCCATTCAGCTGTACAATTATTTTTATTTTTATTTTTTCCTTTATTATCTGGTGCAAATAGAGGCTGAAAAAGCATTGTATTATCTTATTCTTGTATCTGCCTCTGTTTTGTGATGGCTTGGTGTATTCTTATAGTAATGGAAAACTGTATATTTGTTCCAAAATACATTTAATGCTTTACTTGGGCCAGTACTGCAAAGTAAGGAAGAAAAAGACATTATCTTTACTGATAATATTTAAACAATGCTGTTGGCTGTATTTAATATTATACATTTTTGGTTTCTCACAATAACAGCAAGGCAGACTTCTGAGGTAACTAGAGAATAAAATTAAAAGTTAAGCAATAACAAAAAGTAAACCAAGAGAAAATTAATTTTCTGTAAAGCTTCATCTAGGTTTTACATATTTTACTCAGACCAGAGAGCTTCGAGGAAATGATTTTTAACAAAAAGCAGCAGGGAGAACGTGTTCACAGGATAATTGGCAAGAAATGAAAAGTTTAGAACGTTCAGCTGCAGAGTTAGTCTCGTGTGAATTGAGACATTGTTGTAGACAGGTGTGGAAAGATCTCATTTGTTTCTTCCTGGGTCTCCCAGGGTTTTGCACTCTCTGATACGGGAATTCATTACCCCTTTGGAGCAGCAAGCTGTATCCGAGTACCCACGTACAAAAGCGTGCAGCATGCCTCATGGTTTATATGTGAAATAATAACCTTGTGTATGTGAAATAATAGCAATAACCTCAAATGCCAATGCTAACTCTGCAGTGCCTTCACTGGAAGAATCACAGAATCTAATAGGTTGGAAAAGGCCTCAGATCAAGCCTAACCCAAGACCCAACACCATCACGTGTACTAAACAGTGGCACTCCTGTCTTTCCTTAAATACCTGCAGGGTTGGTGACTCCATCACCTTCCTGGGCAGTCCATTCCAATGTCCAACCTTTTCAGTAGAGGAATTCCTCCTGATGTCCTACCTAAACTACCCCTGACACATCTTAAAAGTGTGCCCTCTCATCCTGTTGCTGATTGCCTGGGAGAAGAGGGCAACCCACACCTGGCTGCACTCTCAGGTGGTTGTAGAGAGTGATAAGGCTTCCCCGAGCCTCTTTTTCTGCAGATTAAATAACCCCAGCTCCCTCAGCTGCTCCTCACAGGACTTGTGCTTATCTAGGTACTGGTTATTATTAATGTGTTGTTCTTTCTGCTGTGGTGCCAGAGCAGCCATGCTTCAGGGGAAGGGAGTGCATCTTCACAGAACCACAGAGTAAACCAAGGTGGAAGGGACCCGCAGCAATCATCCAGATCAGCTCCTGGCCAGGGCTATCTCCTGCACAGGATACCCCAGGAGTCACACCATGTGCTTGAGGGCCTTGTACAAACACTTCTTGTACTCGCTCTTGACGCTGTGACCATTCCCTGGGGAGCCTGTTCCAGTGCCCAAGCACCCTCTGGGTGAGGAACCTTTTCCTGATATCCAACCTAAACCTCCCCCGGCACAACTTCAGGCCATTCCCTCGGGTCCTGTCCTCTGGTGACCACAGAGATCAGTGCCTGCCCCTCCTCTTCCCCTCTGGAGGACGATGTACACAAGCAAAGCCCTATCCCAGACGAAGCCCAAGTCTTGGCGCGGCATTCCCGCCGGGCAGGGCACACCGGCGGGACCCCTGGGTCAGCCCGGCCTGCAGGGGGCGCCAGCGCGCGCGGCCGCGGCGGAAGCGCGCGTCCCCCTGGGCGCGCGGGGCGGGCGCCGGCGCCGCCGCTCACGTGGGCGGCCGCTTCCGGGCAGGCGCTCGGCGGGGGCGGAAGCGGGGCTGGCGCTGCCGCGCGCGTGGTTGGTGAGTGAGCGGGCGGCCGCGCGCGGGCGGCGCGGGAGGCGCCGGAGGAGGAGGAGGAGGATCGGGATCCCGAGCCCGGCGCGGTCCCTCTCGGTCCGTCCCTGCTCGCAGGGGCCGCCGCGCTCGCCCGGCCCCTGCGCCAAGGGCCGCCCGCCTTTTGTGCGACCCGCCCTCCCCTCACGTTCCTGCGCCAGGGAGGCGGCGGGAAAAGCGGGAGCCGCCGCGCCGCGGGCCGGGTGCCGCTCCCGGGGAAACCGGCGGCATCGGCTCCGCCGCCTCTGCCCCACCTCCCCCGGCGGCTTCTCCCCGCCGCCGCTCCCGCCTCGCCCGGCGCTCCCGGGGGCCGAACTTGCGGCCTCCCCGGCGCCGGGCCGGCACTGACGCGCCTTTATTTGAACGCCTCGTAGAGCGACTGGAGCGGGGCGGAGGGAAGCGGCGCTCGGGGAGCGAGCCGAAGGATGTCCCGGGACGGCGAGGAAGGCAGCGTGACGGCCTAGACCCGCGGGAGGAGCGGCCGCTCCGGCGCTCGGGTACGGCGTGCGCGGCGCGGCGTCGGGCGGTGCGGTGCGGTCCAGGTGGCGGCGGCGGGGGATGCGCTGCCGGCGCGGGAGCCGTGCGGAGGTGATCGCCTGTAAGTATCGCTGTGCTGTGCCGGGAGAGAGCTCGCCCGCGGGGAAATCCTCTTCAGATCGGAGCAGTCAGTTAGGGCGTGTGCCTTGCCTTCGGGTTTCTCAGGATTTTCCTGACTGAGCAAGGAAATGAGGTTCCCTAAGGATGCTGCGAGGGAGTGAAACCAGAATCATTTGGTTGATTGAACTCCAAGATCATCGGGTCCCACCTATAAGCGAATATTTTCTCCGAGCCTGAGGTGAGGGTGCCTGAGTGACATCTGAAGTGGTGTCTGAAAAGCGCTGCATGCTGCTTTATGTTTAAGGAAGCCTGCATCGATTGGTTTTAATGTTTTGGATTGTAAAACCACGTTAGTGCTTAACTGTTAGGTGCTCAGTCTTGTTGGAGGAGGGCCTGGTGAAAATACACAGAATCGCAGATTAGTTAGGCTTGGAAGGGACCTCTGGAGATTATTCAGTCAGTCTGCCTGCCAAGGCACTATAACCTAGAGCAGGTGACTTAGGAATGCATCCAGGTGGGTTGGATTTTCTCCAGAGACCTTATTGGGCAGCCTGTTCCTGTGCTCTTATACCCTTAAAGTAAAGAATTTCTTCTTCATGTTGAGCTGGAATTTCACGTGTTTTAGTGTACAGCCGTTGCTCCTCATCCTGTTGCTGGGCACCACTGAAAACACTCTGGCACCATCCTCTTGGTACCCATCTTGGAGAAATTTAAATGCAGTAATGAAATTCCCTCTCCGTCTTCCGCAGACTAAACAGGCCCAGCTCCCACAGTCTCTCTTCTGAAATGCAGTTTGTGTCAAAGGCAGTTGTTTCAGCAAGAAGTTTCATTGAAATAGTTACATACTTTCATCAGCTGTATACAGTTTTGCCTGATGTCTTATTATGTAGCCACTGTGGTGTTTACTTTGACTTTGGTTGTGTAAGGATTTTATCTTTTGTTATAGCATAGTACCTATAGATTGGAAATGGATAGGCTTAGATTATCAGTTATTCCCAGAATATTTTTTGTGAGGTAAGCTGCGCTGCTTTTAGTAGGAGAAGGGATATTCTACAAGCCTCCTCCTTTAAAAGAACTTGACTTTGTTCAGTTTTGTGCACACCTGTATTGTGGAGGTTTTATGCTGATTGGGAGCCAGACATCTACTCTTGTAAAAGCAAGCCTTGTAAGTGGAAATAACTTCTACATCAAAGGTTTCTAGCTATTTCTATATATCAAGTATTGAAATTCTTGTAATTATTTCCTAAAAAGATGCATATGGTAAAAATCAAACGTTTATAAAGCCATGGTTGTTATAGTTGGACACTAAAGGACCTTTTTCTTTCAGCACCAGGCTCCAAGTTTTTTAAAAGCCTTTTGAGTTGATAGATTACTTACGCCAAATTTGTACTTCAGTTAAAGTGGTCGTGCATATAATTTTTAACCTAGTGTGTGAAAAGCAGAAATTAAATTGCAGTCAAATGTTGGTGTAATCAGTTGTTTAAATTGTTTTAAAATAATAGAAAATGACAGTTTGTTTTAAAACATTCTGTAATGATTATTCTGTTGATGTATATATGAAATACTCTAGTACGGCACAAATTTCAGCTTGAAGTCCATTGGGAAAATCAGCTGTAGGAATGATGATCACATCCACCAGAAGAGAATAATTTAGAATATTTAGAAATTTCTGGGTTTAGTCAGTTGTATTGTTGGGGTTTTTGGCTTGGGTTTTTCTTGATTCAAGTTTTTTTTTGTGGGGAAAATGGATGGTGGTTTGTCTGGGTTTTTTTTGAGAGAATTAAATAATCTCTAGTGTAGTGTTTGTTGGGGCCTTGTCAGTGTGTTCATTTGTTTTTTAACCTGGTAGAAGTAAGAGTACTTCAGTATCAAAACAGAACAAAACCAAAAAGCTATTTAGAAACTTATGGGAGTTTTAATTTGTTTTGGTAATTTTACCTCTATTCCAGTATATTTGTACAGCTTACAAGTATAGTGGCTTAGATATCTCAGTTCTTATGCCTTATTAAAAATGTCTTTGTTTTTCTTTTTTTTTTAGTCTGTAGTTGCCCATTTGGTCTCTTCTTTCCCCCTACTTGTAGTTATATTTAAATGCACAGACTGGTATTTTCAGTGTAAGTTTTCTTAGGTTTTTTGTGTCCTTTTATTGGTGAAAGCCTCTTTAAACCTGTGATTGTACGTGTGCAGGCTGTGTGCTGTTAGCCATGGACTTGGTAAGCAGCATACAATTGAAAGGGAACAATTTGCTGAGCTCCTTGGCTTGACTAGAACTGAGTATGTAGAAAGTTGCTTTGTTGGCAGGAGCTTTTTAAAACAAAACCAAATCAGCAACTTAACTCTCGGTAAAGCAGTGGCAGATGCAGATATCTGGATGCTTTTTAATTAAGTAGTTCTCAGAGCAGAGATGGCCAAAGGAGCAGCAGAATGTTTTCTGGACACTGGAAGAACAGCTGCACGGAATCAGTTTGCATGTCTGTTTAGTCTAGCATCTTGTCTCAGGAGTGGACACTTGTTTATGCATAGACAAAAGAATGAAAGCAGTAGCTATTGTTAGGAGGTTGCTGCTCTTTGATGGAAAAACTACTTTTGTTGTGTATTTAATCAAATTACATTCTCTTTTTGCAGAGAATCAGAATGACTAAAAAAAGGAAACGTCAGGAGGATTTCCAGAAAGTGAAATTAAAAGTTGGGAAAAAAAAGCCTAAATTAGAGAATGCAACTGATACTACCTTCAAAACAAAGGCCATACAAATTCCTGAGCAGCTTAAAGAAGATGGAGTGCTTCCTACGCAAAATAGAAAACTTAACATAAAGGTATATTGTGATATTATCGTTCTGAAATAACAGAAAATTGCTTGCCTTTTATCTAGGTTGACTATGTTTACTGCAATTTGGGAAAAAAAACCCATTTATTAAAAAAAAAAAATAAATGCAGCAGCCTATCTGAATGCAGCCCTGTTTTTAAAGAATCTTGTATTTCTCTGTGGTGTGGATTTGTTTTCCTTCCTTTGTGTCATCTTCTGTCTTTTGCAGCTCTCTGCTTAAATGGAGGAAAGCTATTCAGGCTGAGGTTTTGTAGTTCTGCTTTTGAGAACAAGAGTGAGAGGACTTTCCTTTGGTCATCCCTCTGTTGAGTCAGTAGGGTTGTGCATAAATTTAAGAATGAGACCTAAGGACAAGTCATTATATCTTGTTTTTCCTATCACTGAATTCTGATTATTTGTTAATTGTTCTGCTATAAAATGCATACCATGTTCGTTCTAAACACATTTTGCTATATGAACAGCAGTACATCGTAAGAATATTCAGTATTTTTAAGTGTTTAGGAAAAATGTGCAGAAAATACATGGAGGAAATTTGAACAGCTTAAAATAATAATGATGGCAAGTGTATATGTTTGTTTCCTTCTAGGATCTGCTCTCACAGATGCATCACTATAGTCCTGGGGTTAAGCATAATGCACTTCTTGGACTCAAAGAACTCCTGTCTCAGTATCCCTTTGTAATTGATGCACACCTTTCCAGTATAATAAGTGAGGTGGCAGCTGTGTTTACAGACAAAGATTCCAATGTCAGAGGAGCAGCTGTTCACCTGCTGCAGTTCTTGGCTTCAAAAATAAGAGCGGAACAGATTGCTCCATTTTTTCCTTTGGTAAGTGCCCATCTCTCCAGTGCCATGACTCATATCAGTGAGGGAATTCAGGAAGATTCATTGAAAGTCTTGGACGTTTTATTGGAAGCATACCCAGCTCTTCTTACAGACCGCAGCATTATATTGTTGAAGAATTTTGTTGAGCTTATTTCTCACCAGCAACTCTCAAAAAGACTGAAAAGCAGGGACAAACTTTCCTGGATGCTCTCTGTTAACCCGAATCGCAGAGTAACTTCTCAGCAGTGGAGGTTGAACGTACTTACCAGGCTCAAGAAGTTTCTGCAAGCAGTGGTGGATGGATCCAGTGATACAGAGGATGAAGGGCTTCAAGAGCAGAAGGACAACTCTCATTCTGTGAGGAACCCAATATGTATTAGTTGGAAGCTCCATGCAAATAATCAGCAACATATACAACTGTTTGAAAGTGGTGGCTTACGACCAAAGATCAACTCATCATTTAGACTGAGGTGAGAAAATGTTGACTAGTTTGGGAATTAATTTCAACTATGTGACCGCAATTTAATTTTTTTAGTGGGATCGTCCCTTAGCCATATTTTAGGACACTTTGTGTAATGTGTAGTCTTACTGCAGGGGCTTGAAAATACAGCAGATAACTGTATTATGTGTATATCATGAACCTTTCCATTATAAAGTCTTTATTTTATGCTATTAATTATAATTTTAGATTATCAGCTCTATTGGGATATTTTTGGAATGCAAACTGATTTCTTGCAGGATTTCTAACAGACCTAGGAGCAAGTAGGCAAATTTCTTTATGTAAAATGTAAGCTTGTTTGTGATAATGAATTTTACTGAGATTTTGTGCTTTTACCTTCAAGAATCTATCATAAGCTTAGGAGTCTGTTATCTTTGACTGTAGCTCCTTTTAAAAAGGGCAGCAGGATGAGATGTGTCTGGTGGTATGAAGTTCTGCTGAGTTTCCAATTCTAGATATTTTAATCACTTCACCAGTTTATATATTCACTGTGGATGAAAGATGTCTCGGCTGAGGCATGCTGATGAATATGAAAGAAAGCGTAGTGTGCTTAGTCACAGAAAGGTTTGTGTGGGTTTCAGTAGTACTCTAAGCAGATGTGAGCTGAAGTTAAGGGAGAAATAAACAGCTGTTTTGATTTCTCTTCCTCCTCTCTGATTCACCCACTAGAAGTGAACCTCCCACCTCACTTTATGGTGCTTTTTGAACATTGCCATCCTCATATGCATTACTATGGATGTTACATACCTGCTGGCAGGAGACCTGGAATGGTGACTTAAAAAATGGAAGCAGTTTAGCTGTTACACAGCTCTGTTCCCTGTAGATACCAAGGTGGTTTGAAGAAAAAAACACTACACTTGTTTTACTGCTGAGAAGACAAAATAAGTGGTATAAAGCAGTTATACCAAATTCATCTAGGGAGTCAGTGGCAAAAAGGGGTATAAAACCCACTGCCTACTCCATTACTATGTCTGTCTTATATCTTTGAAGGAATGAAGGGGAGAAGAAGAGGTGTTCTTTCTGAATACCACAGGTTGACCTGAATTGGCAGGTGTTTTCAATCTCTGTCAAGGAGAGACATCCATTCCTACTCTCCTAGGCTTCCTCTTTGGAGGTAGCATATTACTTATGGTAGGTATAGGAAGCATATTAGGCTAAGTAAGAAGGTCAGCTTATTCTCCTAAAAGTGGTTGTCAACATAAGTGTTCAGTCATGACCAGAAGTATCTGCTGCAGGTAAAATTTTAGCTGGCAACTAGGCTGGTGATGCCCCCTTGAGGCAGGGGAAGGGTTCAGTGCTGAAAACAGAACAGTTCTGTTGAGTTCATCTTTGCAGTCAGAAGCACAAAGTTGTGGACCACTGTGTATCAGAGGATGCTTGTATTGTGCCCTGGGTGATATGCAGTGTATTGATGTACCAGGCCGTGTAATAGCTGAAGATGCATTGTATCCAAGGTCTAGGAAAATAAACTTTACATCTGGTGTCACCTGAATTGGATTCCACTTTTCTGAGGAGCTAGATTTTGGTGGAACATCGTGATGTGCTTCTGGTTATAAATACTTACAAAAAGATGTTTGCAAGCATGAGGAGGAGCCAGAAGAATAGAAGGAAACATGGCTAGAATCCAAGGCAAGATTGGCAAAGCAAGCTGATGGCAGCAGAAAAGAAGAATAGAAAGGGAAGGATCATCTGCTGAAGGTACTAAAATGTTCTCATTTTATTGCATCTGTGCATATTTTTGGTGTATTCGTTTTTCACAAGGGTACAGCTTGTTTTAGTGACTATGTGTGAAGTTCCATTAGTGAAGAGTTGTGGTGGTAGTTTTTGTATTGGCCACTGAAAGAATTTCTAATAATCTCAAGGTGTTTAATTCTGTCACTTGCAATCCCAGTTGTTGCCTTTTACGGGCATTCCCAGACCTCTGCTATGGCCACTACTGCAAAGACAGAAATTAGTTGTAGTAAGAGGTGCAGTACTCAGTGCAGTACACAGTGTGTGTGTGTTTAAAGTCAAATAGTCAAGTCTATGACTAGCTAAGGATAATGAATTGACCAAACCATAAGTAATTATTTGCAGTGTGTGTGTATTGATGGTGTTCTCACTTACTGCAAGTTTCAGCTTTGTTCTTTACCAAGTAGGCTTCCAAACAGCATAATAGCATGCTAAATTTTTTAAGTTCCTTTATCTATTAAATCTTGTGAGCTCATTGGACAGGGCTGGCATGTCACTGACAACCTAGTGATTATGGAATGAGATTTTCTGAATCAGTTTGCAGCATTACTGTTTAATAAAAAGGATAGATCCTGAGCTTGGAATGCTGGATGATTCAATGATGCAAATCTTAAGACTTCATTATCTTCTGTTGTGTGCTAGATCTTCCTAGTGTGTGTAAATTAAAAATTTTGGTGTATTAGGAAATTGTTTGAATGTGTTCTCTGCATTATGTGCTGACTGTGCTGCTTTTTGCATCAAACTCATTTCAGGTGTGGAAAAACAGAAAGCCTTCACAACTCAAATGTGGTGGTACCAAGGCGTGTGGTTTTGGGGTTTTTTTTTTTTTTTTGACTGGAAGAGAAACAGTTGAGCTTCACATTCTGCTGAGAGAGGACAATATGAAGCTGCAGAGAAAAGCAAAAATGACTTGAGAAACGGAAATGGAAGATGAAGCATAGCCAATAAATATGTACATGTACATCAAAGAGAAATGGAAAATGCAGTTCACTTGGTGTGCTGTGTGTTTGCTGCATTTGGCAGTGCACACAGAAAAGGAGGACAAGTAACCTGGCTTAAACTGCAAGCCATAAAAACTTAACTTCCAAAGACTTTCCCTGTTTTAAAGAACAGCAAGTTGTTTCCTTATTTTCTATTTCTTTTATGCTTTGTTAACTTCCCTTTGCTGATTTTTTTTTGTCTTCTTACTGTCAAATGGCAGATATTTACACAATTTTTGTTTGGTCCTGCTGTATAAAAATACTGGCATTTTAAGGAAAAATGGCAGCTTAGGGGGTACACAAATATCTTACAGCTCCCTTCAATAGTATTTCATTCTGGCAGAAAGGTAATATGCTTTGCTGTGTTTCCAAGAGTCACCCTACCACTCAAGAGTAGTGATATCAGATATGTGACAGTGTAATTGACATCAAACCTGCCCAGGTCGAGTGAACCTGTATTGTTAAGGATACTGTACTAATCAAATAAATGCTGGACAGATTGCTGTAATATTTTGTCATCATCTGTGACTGGCACTTCAATTTTATTTTACACTTTTATTGTTAACCTTGAATATGTGGAGGAATCTTACCTTGAGAAATAGGGGCTTCTTCTGCAGAGGTACATGACAGCTATGCTAGGTATTCTTACCCCAATGCTTTCAGCAGCTGGGAGGAGTATCCCTTTTGGCATGAATTCTTCCTTTTTCCATTCCTTGTTTCAGAAAAGTACTAAAATAGTTGTGTGTGTGTTATACTTCTGTAGAAATCTTTCAGTATGGATTACCAGCTTCTCAGGTTTCATGCACTATTCACTTTTTAATTGGGAGATTTTTGAATCCATTAAATAAATTGCTGGAATTCCAGAGTTCTGCTGTAATATCAGGTATTTTTTAGAAAAGAAGTTACTAAAGACTACTATTTCAGAAGTATTCCAGCCAATTACTGAAATTTCAGACTCTCATCTGAGAGCATAATCTTGTCACATCATAGTATTTACAGGACAATCTCACTTTTTCAATGAGATTATAGTGTTGGTATCAACAGGCTTTAGAATTCATTGTGATTGTAACTGAAAGATGGGATTTGTCTACTGTATTTGAGATGACTGAGAGTTAAAAAGTCTGAGATAGAACCATTTACCTTAAACTTTCTAGTCTGAAAGAAACCGGTGTCTACTGCAATGCATGCACTATAGAAAGGAAATAAGGCAAAAAAACCTGACAAATGAACCAAATTATATTTATTGGATATGTTAGTTAAAGCTAAGCTTTATAAAATTTAACGTGTTTGAGAATTGTAGTAAGTAAAAGTAAAGCAAATTTTTTTTCTTATGATCAGTCATGTTTCTACTTATCCCTTTTATTTTGTGCTGGAGATCTAAATTCTCTCCCCCATCTTGCCTTCATTGACAAATAGGTTGTATTCATCTCACACTTTGTTTTTATTCATTCTTGTTCCTTTTACACTTCATTAATACCTAGGTTTGTTTTGGTTTAGTAATTATCTTGATACACTGATATCAACTAGAGAGAAACGACAGAATAAAATTTTCTTTTATTATTTGTATTATAGTTGATGGCAACAACATGTAGCTTCGTAGAAGGATATAACTAATTGGATAATTTAGAAGTGACTAGGGAAAACTGCTTTACATCTCCAATATGAAATTAAAATAGTGATAAACAAAACTTTGGCAGGTCTGTGGAAAGTTTTCCAGTTCCTGTTTTGAGTATATATGTAAAGAAAAATGACTTGGAGATCATCACTGAAATAGAAGGGAGTTTAGCGGGAGGTTCAGTGTGCTAATCTTATGTGTGTTAGGAAATTAGAATTATGATAGGAATTTCCCGCTATTAATTAGGAAACAAAATCGTAATCGAAAGCAATTTTACAAATGATTGATTGAAACTGTTGTTGCCTTTTTTAAAGGAAACTGTACTCCTTAAAATTAACAGGATTTATTCAGGGTTTTAGTTCTTTTAAAGAATCTTCTTTTTAAATTGGATACAAAGTGCTTGAATTTATCCACTAGCAGGGTTGGGTCATATCTGCTGATTATCCTTTCAGAGACACAAAGTGTTTTTTGAATGGGGAGAGAAAAAGAGTTGGTTTTCTTGATTTCTGGCAGATATTATATTAATTTAAACTGTATCTTAGTTTTTAAATTTTTTAAACTTCATTATCAGATAGTTTTCTGTTTAGTTGCTTTTCAGAATATAATAGCTAAACATCAGGTGAGAACCAAAGGTATATTTTTACAGGAACATTTTTTTCCACATTTAATATGAAAAACATTGTGTTTATTATAGTTGGAGATGGTTATTAACTGTAATAAACCTCATGCATTTGACAACACCTTGTAGTCAGCTTCGTTATTTTGCTTTAATGAGCTTAAAAGAGGTTTTTTATTATTTTGTTGTGCTCAGTATAATTAATTCCTCCCTGTTGGTTGAAGGTGATAGGATAATGCATATTGTATTTCTCCATTTCATAGACTTTACATGTAACAATGGGGAAAGAAATACTGAAATCTAAGAAGTTGTTGAAGAAGCACACAAACTTGCAGGGAGACTTGGGAATAGGTTTGTTGTAGATAGTTTGAGCTCCCTTTTTTTTCCATACTGAAATATCTTGCAAGAAAGCCAGCAAATACTTAACATGTTAAAAAAGTAACTTTTCTCATTATTCAGAAAACAGGAAAGTGGTATTACTGCAATCTTCTTTTGAAAGGTGTGATCTTTATCTTTTTATGCTTTTTTGCTTTTGTTGTTTAGGTCTCTGACAAGTGTAATGGACAGTGCAGAAAAAGGCCTGTCCTCGGCTGAAAACTTAAAAGGTTTTATTGAGATAATAATTCCATTACTGATTGAGTGCTGGATTGAAGCATCTCCTGCACAATCAGCTCCCATTCTTGGAAACCTTTTGGAATCAGAATCTCAGCAGCTTATGCAGCAAGTTCTTAGCATAATACATTTATTGTGGAAACTCACAAAGCGACATGATGAAACATACAAAATGGTAAGGGAGAAATGATCCATGGCATAATGATGACAGTTCATTTTGTTTTGATAAGAAACTAGTGGTTTGGTGATTTGAAGTACTGGAGATACTTTGTTAAGAGAGAAAAAGCCTAGGCGTTGAGTAGATTTTGAATCTGGATATTGTTGCCTCTTGCTGTAGAAAAGAATCTGTTGAACTGAGCCATGAGTTCAGTAAATAGTCTCCAGGAATCCTTGAGTGAAGCACAAAGGTTTTGAAACTAGAAATGGTAATGGAAAAGAGCATTTTGTCTCCCGGATAACCTCTAGAATATAAATTGGAACAAAGTGTAGGATGGAATTGTTTGTTCCTTGTTTTTGTGTGTTGAAACATTTCATGGGAGTGGGTGGGAATGAACAAACCTTAAATGTTTGGAAAGGTAGAAGATAATGGTGATCTGAGATCCTGTAATTGCTTGGTGCAATCTGTGTTGCTGTGTTGTGATGGTAGGGTTGCAAGACATCGGATCAAAAAGGATTTTAGGCAGTATCCTCATAAGTTATTTTTTGCCCAAGTTATTTTCTCTGTATTTTACTTAGATAACCGAATTGCTTTTTTTGGTAACTTTTGCTGCTTTTCCAAAAATTTGGCAAATTGGAAAATTTGGCTATTGAGTAGTTGGAAGGAATGTCTTGACAGATCTTGGTTTAACCTGTGTATAGGACTGTAGGGCCCTTTGCTCAATGAAAAGCTACACATAGGGTAATTACTGGAAAACATTTGTGGAATCACTACATTAGACCAAAGTTACCAAATATATCCAGCCGTGAGGGATGGATTCAGTGTGTCTGAGCAAAGCACACTGTTCCTCTTTTTTCTTCTTCATCTTTTTTAGAGGCCCTCTTGGAAATGGGCAAAAAGCAGGCACTTGACCTGGTAAATTCCTGTGGCAGCCTCCTGTCCCTAGCCTTTTTCTGAAGGATCCTGGAGAGCTGCTGCCTTTAGCCATAGGATGCCTGTATTTTGGTCACATGACTGGCACACTCCTCTGTCAAGATATGAACTGGTTTGAGTACACACAGTTGGATTATGACCTTAAGTTGTTTGTGGGGAGAAAAAAAATCTGAGGTTCATACAACTTGTTTTTTTGGTTTTGGAGCAAATTTTGGTTTTTGGAACAAATTTCATTTTAGATTAATGGTTTGTTTTGTCTTTATAGTTACCTTTATATGCAAAATGCATTCAAATGGCTCAGTTTGAAAATTAAAGGTTTGCTTATTTAATAGCCCTTGGGCTTACAGGCCAAAGTGGTTATTACAGTCACTGTGGAAAACCACTCTGAATATGCTTGGCAGAAAGATATTGATCTTTGAAATAGTTTAATGGCCATTCTCTGCTCTTAATAGTTGAATATCAAAAAGATTATTCTGCCTGATCAATTTCATAGCAATGCAGGCTTTTTTAGTGGTGAGTTCTGCTGTTCACTTTGGAATGGTGACTGTCTGCTAGCATGCAAAGCAAAATTATTTTAAAATACTGAATAATTTTTCTGTAAGGGTGGCCGCGCTGCTGGAAAAGGTTTTGTCAGTGGGCTTTCAGTCACAAGTATATTAATGATAGGGAAAGGTGAAAGAAGTATCAGAATATGTTTTAATGGAAAACTCAGGACAGTCATTGCAGAGTCCACTCTGATTTTAAGAACCCTGATGAATTGCTATAAAAGTATTTCCATTCAGATCTGTAACTCAGATTAGTATTGCATATATCCACATAAATATGTGCTAAAAATAAAGTGGTTCAGTTAGCAACATGTTGTTGCTCAACCTTAACTTACAGCATCTTGTTACACTCCCTTGTTTTGTGGACCTTCATGCACAGCACTTGAAAGTAAAGATGTATAAACAACTTGGAATGAGAAGCTAAAGTTCCTAGTTTCATTGATTCCAGTAATGGATTTTGGAACATAATTGTCTGGATTTTTTAACTTACTACCATGTTTTCTGTATCATCTGCTTTCCTTAACAGGAACTATGGCTTCGAATGAATTACCTTGTTGATTTCAAGCACCACTTCATGCGTCATTTTCCTTATTCTTTACAAGATGTAAAACACAAAAAGAAAGATCCATGCAAAAGGTAAGAGTAAAATCAACGTCATGTGGCAGCTTTTAATTTCATAAGAGAAGTGGGAGAAATGTGACTAACGTGCTTTATCAAATATTAAGTTTTTAATGGTGGAAAAGAAAACTTTTTATTGTGTATTTCTGTGGAGATGCAGTTGTAGGAAGGTTGCACTGCTTCAAATTGAGAAGTTTTAGTTTTTCTTTGTAAAAGTATTGTATAGGAAATTGTCTGAATAGCATCCAGTAGAAATTTCAGTGCTGCCTTAGGGAAATGAAAGTATTTTATTCAACTCTTAATCTGGAATTTGCATATTGCTAAATGGTGATTGTTTTAGGCTGACTGGTTTCATATTTCTGCATATTTTCTTCAGCTGACTGCTGAATTACATTAAACATAGTTCATTCTTTTCACCTCCATATAGTCTTCTCTAGTTGTGTTATGGGGCTGGGTGAGGACAGCTAGTAGGGCAGATGGGCACACTGTGGCTGTCTTGTAGGGCAAAGCAGTACTGGTGCAGAAACCAAACACACATTTCTTCACTACTGAGCTGTCAGAACAGATGCACCAATTCAGTTTTGCTACAGGCCAGTAGTAACTTGTCTCCTTTCTCAGCACCCAGATGTGAGACTAAATTCATGCTAAAGTTGTTCAGAAATCATTCTGTGCCTTTGCAGTCCGTGTAGAACACTGGTGTATGTACAAGGGGTATCAGCTGGTGTCCATTTTTATTTCAAAAATAATTTTTTGAAATCTTTCTCCTTCTCGCCCACTCCTCCCCTTAGCAACAGGAACTGTATGAAATCCTCAAACAACATAGACCATCTTTTACTGAATTTAACCTTGTGTGACATAATGGTTTCGTTAGCAAGCGCTTCAACACTTCAGACGGACTCTGGTTGGCTGGACATGATAAGGAAATTTGTGACAGACACTCTTCAGGATGGCAGCAAGTTGAGTAGCAAGCAAGTGAACAGATTGCTTGGGGTGACTTGGAGACTAATGCAAATACAGCAAAACAAGGGTAAGATCAGTTGTTTCTGGAAAGCAAAATTATGCACTGACAAAGCTTTGAGTTGTTTTAGCATTTTAATACTGTACTTTATGTACTTTTGATGTACTTTTGTTACATCAAAATGTATTTTGTCATAGAGGTAAAATGAATTTCATGGTAATATCCCTGCATGTAGCATTGGAGACTTTATTTTTAGAATGCTGTTAGATTCATACTGTTGATATATGAAGTGTGAATATATTTGTATCTGTTTTCTGGTTTTGCTTCTTAAGATAATCTTATAAATGGAAGATTAGCCTTATATTGAAAAAGTAACTACTAAGGCTATAGAGATGCATGATATTTTAATATACCAGTCCTCATTTAAGGTCATTAACACTCTAACATCACACATTAAGACTCTCGAGTACTGTCAGATGACCATTTTAGTTCTGTGATGATGTGAAATGCCAAGATACTTTTGATGGAAGCTGCTGTTGAGTATTTTCCAAGGTGTTTGATTTGAATCCTTTTCCAAGAGAAAACATTTCCAGTTATGACTTGCAGGACCAGTCCAATTTTCTTTCATTTCAAGTACTACTTGGTTGTATTCCAAATGAGACCTTGGATATAGAACTTCAAGAAAGAACTTTATCAGTAACCAGAAAAGTGACAGCAGTCTTTTATGTTTTACCAGTGTGATAGAAATGAATTCCATATACAAGTAGTTAATAGAAGAGTCCTTAGCAACAGATACAATTGTTAGAGTTGTAAAATGAAAATATGTCAAATGTCCCTCAAATACATTTTGGCAGTTAGTTATATTTCCTGCCAAATCCATTTTAATTGGGACTCTGTCTATTCCCATGTCCCTGGTGATAAAGGTAATAACTACTCTTTCCTATCGGCACTTCAAATTTAGCTTTGTGTTGATGGAAAATAATAATCCAAAGTCAGAGCCTGTTGCACCACCTGAGCTAAAGCAGAGGAGTTGCTGCTCAGGAAAGTAGCTTCCAAGCAGTTGTTAAACTGTTAGATCAGATACTTCAGGCCTTTCTTTGTAATTAAATATTGATTTTTTTTTTTAATTTTGCCAAACTTCTACCAAATAGTGGATAATTTAATAATTTTCTGCTGATCCTGTAGAAGCTCAGTCTGAGATTAGTTGTCTCACAAAGCTGTGTCTGTTCGTGTGGATGGTTTACCTCACCCCTTCAAGATAATCCTTGTGCAGTACTAAAAACCTGATTAGATGTCAGATTGTAATTAATCTACCAGCTGTAGAGGGGATACAGCCTTGACATACTGGAGCAACAGGAGGCTGGTTCAACTAGGAGAATTGCAAAGCCCTGCAGCTGGAGAGGAACAAGCCATGGACCTATACATGCTCGGGGACAAGCAGGTGGAAGCAGCTTGGCAGTGAAGGACCAGGGTCCAGGTGGAGCCAGCAATGGGCCCTTACGACAGAGAAGCCCAGTGGGGTCCTGGGCTGCATTAGGAGTGTTAACAGCAGGTTGAGGGAGGAAATCCTGCCCCTCTACTCTGCACTGGTATGGCCACTCCTGGAGTAGTGTGTCCAGTTTGACAAGAGTGGCATGGACATACAGGTGAGAGTCCAGTGAAAGCTGTGAGGATGGTGAAGACACTGGAGCATCTCACCGGAGATGAGAAGATTTGGGAAGCATCTCATCAATGTATGTAAATACTTAAAGGAGGGGTGCAAAGAAGAGGGAGCTAGGCTCTTTTCAGTGGTGTCCAGTGACAGGACAAGCAGCAGACACAAACTGAAACACAAGAGATGCTGTCTGAACATGGGGAACACCCTTTTCACTGGAAGGATGACCAAGACACAGGTTGCCCGTAGTGATAGTGGAGTCTCCATCCTTGGAAATACTCAGAAGCCATCTGGGCATAGTTGTCAGCAGCCAGATGTAGCTGATCCTGTTTCAAATGAGCTCAGAGTAATTTGTTCCCACTTTAATCTTTATGTGATTCTGTGGAAGAAAAACATTCTGTCCTTGATTAGTTTTTTGTTAATGCTCTAGAAATTTTGAACTGTGTTTTGTCAGATGGGACTGCAAAAGATGGTACATGAGATGGTACAAGATGGTGAATTGAGTAAGCTGATACTCCTGATGCATTGAAAATAATTTAATAATATATATATATCTTAGTTACATGAAATATTAGAATGGATTTTATTTTTCTGTTGAAAAATGTTAGATTTTAACTTCTAAATGGCTCCTGCTTCATGCTGGCATGTGACTATGCCATTTCAGTTGATTTTTGTGGTGTGCTTTCTAGTGAGACTCCTTATATGGTAACTTGAAGTTGAGTAAGAGTTTTACAGACCAAGACTGGCTCCTGTCTGGAACCAGAATAATTTTTAGAAAGGAACATTCTTGTCCATCTCTGTAGGCAGAAGTTGCTCTGTTCAGTGTGGAACACAATATTTCATCTGGTTTTGCACTCATAACTTACTAAGATTGATCTGTGTACCTGGATGAAAAGACAGATGTTTTGCAGCTTTGGTTTATGAAGATAATTAAGTAATTGCTGCTACTTAAGTATGCCTTAATTGGATTGAATTCCTTGGGACCACAAGCTCTTCTGTAACAAACTGAGTTAGGTCTCATACCTTTCATGTATTTCTTAAGTTTTCAGATATATTCCTATTCTTTCCAGGCTTGTCTTCTCTGAATTCAGGTATTTTTCTATTCTTTGTTAATTTTTCCATCTGGTGGTTTAGTCTGGTTTCCAAAGAAAATGTTTGGTCTCTTTCTCAGTCTATTACAGTAAGTTCTGTGTTTGCTGGCTAATTTTAGCCAATTTGGTTACAGTGGTAAAGCCTTTCAAATGTTGTTTTAAGTCTGGTGATAACACATGGTTGATGAGAACTTCAGAGCAGGAAAGGTTGCAGGGGAATTAGCAGTTCTTGCTGTGTCTTGCCAGCAGCCTCTTGAGGTATTTATTTTCTGGTTAATTAGCAAGTGTACTTGGAGCCAGCTGGTTCAGAGACAGGGAGAGCTGGTGAGTGTGTGGCAGGGAGAAAGGAATAGTACAGAGAAAACTGAAGGCAGTGTGACAGTGAGGTTTTGGGGAGCAGAAGTAAATGAGTAGAGAACATTAGTCTGAAGTTACTGCACTAGGGGAAAAGGATTGGAAGATAGCTGTGAAAAGCAGGAATTTGTTGGTTTTCAGCTACCTTGCAACCTGCCTTCAGGAAGTTCAGAAGTTTTCACTTGTATGTTATCTCTATTCTTTTGTGTTTCTTTCTGTTTCTTTTTTCTTTGTTTCTTTTCTGTTTCTTTCACAAGCTGCTCAAGAAATGTTGTTAAAATGGTTTAGAAGTCAGTCCAGAAGTTACTTCAAAACATTTTGGTTCTTGCCTCTGGAGTACAGTGTAAGCAGTTGTAGATAAAGATAAAGATCACAGCTCTGTGTGTGTGTGTGTCTGTGTACAAGTGTAAAATCAGAAGATTAAAAAGTATTACTTCTGATTTTTTTTTTCCAGTAGCAACGGAACCCTTGATAAAAGCAGTATATACATTATACCAGCAAAGGAATCTGCTCTTTCCAGTTCGTACATTGCTTTTGAAATTTTTTAGCAGAGTTTACCAAAAAGAAGATTTGAGGACACAAAGAATCAGGTAAAAAAAAAAGGCATATTGTTTTTCATTTCAAAATAGTGTATTTATTTTGGGAATGAGAATACTGAATTTATGTGTAAATGTCATAAAACTTAATTCTGTTTTGACACTATATCACTGGAATTTGAAAGTTTGTGTGCTCTGTGAAATAGAGACGTCTCTCTTAGCATAAGTACTAGATAGATTTTAATGACATGCATTTTAGCTTGAAGTACACTGCTACAAGCTTATTGTTACTGAATGTGTGGCAGTCAGTGGATGTGTCAAGGTTGTGCAGCTGTAGCCATGGAGCATATCCATCGCTTCAGCCTGAGGTCATGAGCTTATCACTTAGTGCCTTTGTTGGTGTTCTGATAGTGGCTGTGTAGCCTTTCTGACTTACTTTTTTCAAGAAAAATACTCTCTTGTTTTGGGGGTGTGGTTCCAAAGAGACTGGGTTTAAGAAGGTGTTCTTGTCCTTCTGGGCTCCCGGTTCATCGTGGGATCTATTAGATCATGGGCAGCTTTTAGATACCTCACTTGCTTCAGATGTAGTCAGTAAGAGGAGATTATTCTCTCTATGTAATGCTCTTGCAACAGTTTTTCATTATTCAGGTGTGTGCAGATTGTCTCCAAGTCTTAACTTTTCTAGAATGTATTTTTCAGCCAAGTCATCTAGTTCCAGGGCGTAAAAACCTTAAACACAAATCACATGTTGATGTGTACGTGTCAGTCCTGGCTGCTTTGGGACCTGCAACTCCCCTTCAGGTACTGTAAAGCAGCTCTAAGGCTCTGGAAAGACCTTCTCCAGGCTGAGCAACCACAGCTCTCTCAGCCTGTCTTCATAGGAGAGGTGCTGTAGACCTCTGATGATCTTCTAGGCCTCCTTGGACTTGCTCCAATAGCTCCATGTCCTTCTTATTTCTGGAGACCCAGAGCTGGATGCAAGACTCCAAGTGGAATCTCACCAGAGCAGACTAGAGGAACAGAATCACCTCCCTAGACCTTCTGCCCACACTGCTTTTTATATAGCCCAGGACACAGTTGACTTTCTGAGGGATGTGATCTGTTTCTGCCACTAAAAAAATCAAACCTCAGGTCTCTCAGAAGTTATGGCGTCTGCTAACACAGTCAAGATCTGGGAAAATTGTTCCCTTCTACAAGTTCTTTGCTTTGTTACATCTTCTGTTGTGATAATGCCTGAGTTCATGTAATTAGATATACAGCCAGAAATAATCTAGTGCTATACTATGAACATTATAAAAAGTGTAGGGAATATGAAAGACTGGGAAAAACACTTGGGAATATCTCATGTTTCTCCTCTTTTCACATAGAGTGAAAAAGAGATCTTTTTCATACTAATTAATTTCCCTGAGGTTACATAACCACTGTTCTCTGTACTTACCTCAAAGTCTTGAGCATCTCATTCAGTTTCATGCGATCATATGACCATCTGGAAAGTTTTAAGTTTTTATTTTTAGACATCACAAGTAGCAGTAGTTTTGCTGCTGTTCCTCTTAGTCTTCTACATGGATCTGTGGTGTTTTTTAGTAACAGATGAACAAAATCTCAAAACTTTGCAAAAAAGTATGACTACACTTATGTCTTAAAAGACACTTGAAGACAGCATAATATTTGTGTACTGCACTATTCCATTTTTGTCCTCTAGGAACAAGAGGGGTGTTTTAATTTCTTAAAAATGTGGACTGTTCAGTAGCTCCTGGATGTCATTCATATTGTTCCATTCAGTTTGACGTCGTAGCTCCTTCAGCCCTCCTCTGACTGTTCTCCTCATTCTTCTAATTTATTTTTTTCTTAGATGCTTGTCAAGAATGGTCTAAGAGGAACAGAATTCACATTGGAGCATTTTTCAGAATTTTTTGTGAATGTGTTTATTTTTTAGGTGTGTTTCATTCAAAGGATAAAGTAGGAGCTTTTGGCCTATTGCTGCCTTGTGGAAAAAAACCAAATTGACTGATTTATTACATGGTTCAGAATTAAGTTTTCTCTTGATGTTTTAGTTTATCTTCACCCCTAATCACTGCACACATACCGTGCACTGTGTATATATGCATATATAGTGTGTGTCTGTGTGTGTGCACATACGCATTTATATACTGGTAAGAGTCTGGAAAGGCTATTCAACCTCACAATCTGCCTTCAGCACTGACCTATGTGAGATGCTATAGGAAAAAGACAAGAATTACTTTTACATAATACTCTGAGCTCCCAACCATTTGAAGCCTGTACTTCCTCACTCCGCAGAGCTTCTGTGAGTTTATCACTCAGTGGGTGTCTGTATCATGAGCTTTTCTAATCATGCTTTGGACCAGTCTAAATCAAGAGCAACTGCAGCATCCTCTGGCAGGGAGTGACAAAGCTCAGCTGTGTCAAGACCCAACTGACTTTTGCTTGTTTAATCCTGGCTCCTTCTAATTTCATTTGATACTAGCATCTGCTTCTTTCTGTGGAAGACTAATCAAATGTTTTATTCCCATCCACTATTTCTGTGTCAAGTGATTTGAGACCTCTGACCCCACCTCCAGCTCACCCACTTCAACAGTCTGTTCTCCAGGCTTTTCCTGCTGTTGAGCAATTCATCTCTATGCAAGGCCCTTCTCTTGTGTCATGGCTACTTAATTTCCTTGAGAAGTTTTTGGTTGACAGGTCTTTGAGAGTGAAATAATCTGTATCATCATCATCATGCTACTCTTGTTGACATCTTCAAAGACCTACTTTGAACTTCTTGATTTGCACTTGGCAGCTATTTTACTTGTGATTATCACTTTAGTAATAAGCTGATGAAATGATTTTGGTTTCTAAATGATACTTGATTTGATAAGCCAGGGTGACATAGAAATTGTAGCCTATGAAAGATAGAATTTAGTCCATACAGTTGTTTCAGTTTGAGCCAGAAAGGAGAAATAAAAGCAAGTTAGTCAAGAATAGGAAGAGAAGTTTGTGTGGGTTTCTGTTGTTTTGTCTTTTTTTTCTGCAACTACTTTTTCCCTCTTTCTTTAGAAGTCGAAGTAAAGTTTTATCTCGTTGGTTGGCTGGCTTACCTCAGCAACTGGCTCTGCTTGGCTTGAGGAACCCTGAGCTTTCCAATCAGCTCATTGATATCATTCATTCCGCTGCTTCTCGTTCAAACAAGGAATTGTTGCAAAGTTTACAAGCCACTGCTGCTCGAATATACGGTAAGACTTTGACACTACAGCATGAGGAAGTTTGTCCTTCACCTGGCAGGCAGGTTGCAGTAGGTGGAAAATCCTGTTGTTTCCTTAGTGAACCTAAAGACTGGATGGGGGCCAGGATTGCAGATTGGTTCGGTCCCCTAAAGGTTAAAATGAACTATGTGTGTCATTTACTAGAGAGTAAAAAGATTGAGCTCTTTGTTCAAGTTAGTAGGACTTAATTCTGGAAACTTTAGTTTTTGTGTCTCAGAGAGTCATAGAATCATTTGAGTTGAAAAATACCTCTACGGTCCAAGTGGTAACCCAGCACTGCAAAGTCCACCACTAAACTGTGTCCCCAGATGCCACGTGTTTTTTGAACACTTCAGGGGATGGTGATACCACCACTTCCCTGGACAGCTTGATCCAATGCCTGACTACCCTTTCAGTGAAGAAATTTTTCCTAATATCAAATCCAAATGTCCCCTGATACAACTTAAGGCAATTTCCTCTCATCCTGTCACTTGTTACCTGGAAGAAGAGGCTGACTTACCTGGCAGCAGCCTCTTTTAAGGTAATTGTAGAGAGCAATACGTGCTTCTCCAAGCCTCCTATTTTCTAGGCTAGTATTGCCTTATTTTTTTCTCCTTTTTTTCTCCTCTTTAATGTTGGTTATAGCATCCTCATGTCAGGGGGTAGCTGAGGTAGTTGGTCAGTGCAGCCGGGACGTGTCAGGGCGCGTGCTGACTGTGCGTTGTGTGCCGCAGATCCGCTCGAGGGCACGCTGGTGCTGCTGCCGGCCGATGCGCAGCGACGCCTGGTGCAGCTCGTGTACTTCCTGCCCTGTCTGCCCGCCAGCCTGCTCACCTGCCTCAGCCGCTGCTGCATCATGGGCAGGATGTCCTCCGACCTCGCCGCCACCCTCATCGGCATCCTGCACATGAGGTACCGTGCTCTAGCCAAAAACAACTCTGGGTGGGAATATTTAGTCATGAAGCGTGAACTTGGTGCTCAGTTTGCTCACAGAGAATCAATATAATGTGCAGGAACTGATGGTGTGGTTGGCCTGTTGCTTTGACTCTGTCTTTACACTGCCTGATTTTCTACAATACATGTTGAGAAAATCATTCTACTGTTTAGCTTGGAAAAAACCTTTAAGACTGAGTCCAACTGTTAATCCAGCACTGCCAAGTCCACCACTAAACCATGTTTTTAAGTGCCATATTCATCTATTCATCCATATTATTTTACTGTCTTTGTATATATGAATGAAGTCTGCCAAGAATTTTCAGCTTGAAATACAAACATTAGTGCTTTTAATACCTGGGTCCTTTCAGTAAAGGTGAAAAGCAGCTTTAGCCTATCTTTTACAAAATCTATAAGGCTGCATGCTATTGAGCACCTTCTACCCAGAACATTGTCACCAGTGGTCTCTGTTCTGCCACTAATTGCAGCTTTTCCTTGTGAATGCTTCAACCTGACACAGCTGATAATGAAAAACAACCAACCAGTTTTTTTCATGTTCTGCTTTCTTTCAGCTCACTTTTTCTCCAGTTACCACACCTAAATAGCCAAATTACAGTTTCTAGACAAGTGCCTTGTCTGAAATTATTCATGCTCTTGTTTTTTTTTTTTTGTCCTGGCTTGAAAGAGGGTAGGTTAGCCTGTGAAGTCAGGGAGTCAGGGAGCAAAGTTGCTGTTCCATGGAAGTGAGTGGAGGGCTTGCTGAGATTTCACAAGGGTGTTTTGCTTTGCTGCTTCTGGGAAAAATACATTTTTCTCCATTGGTCAATATTGTGGAACCTTGGATAAGCAAACAGGAATTAAGCTTATATGAATTATGCTTAAAGTAATTCTTGATGCTTTTTGCATCTGAAACATCTTTAATTAAAATAGGACACAACACAATGTACTGTCAAATACAGACCTGTTTGTATTAGCTGTGTATAACATGTGGGTAAGGTGACTAACATAAGAAGCAATAGTGGTGAAATTTATATCCTATATATGTAATTTATATCCTAGATATGTAATGCATTACTGCTGTAAAAATGAAATTCTGTCTAGTTTTGGGAAACTGGACAGATTTTATTTTTAAAAATGGAAAATATAAATTTAAAAACAGCCATATACTGGATGCTCAGTGGCAAAGTGTAACCAGTTCAAAGATAGTCATTGTAAGAACTAAAGTCAGTAATAAGCACTCAGGTGCTTAATTTGTTGTTAGATCTTAATGGATCTTCATTGTAGGGGATTTTTGTAGTAATGGGGTGCCCGTTTTCTAAAAAATTACCATAAAGGTGCAGGTGGGTTGTGGGCATTTGATCCTTTTGGCAGAAGATGCAAGTGGCAGATGGAAGGCAGTGTCCTCACCAAAAGTATGTTACGTTCTGAGAACAGAGGAGGAGTAAATACTTTGTTTTTAGAGGTGCAAAGGAAATATTTTTATTTTACTTTATGGCATTCGAAACACGTCTTAAACTTACTTTGGATTCAAAGACTGTAGATGATCAACCCAAGAAGTCTATTTGAAATCACTAAATGAAAGAAAAATGTACTGATGTGCTTACAATGGTGCAGTTTTTTGTACTGATAATCCCTGACAGTCCTTCTTTCTGGAGGCCTGCAAGTTTTGATGAAACTTGAAAAAGAGAGATTGCTCTTGACCAAGCATTGTTTTTGTTTGATAAAGCTCTTCTCACTTTGTTGAGAGGAATTAATATTAAGAACAGGAAGTTTTGTATAGAAGCACATCTGAAAATAATGCAAGTCCTTGGAAAGATTAAAATGACTCTTTCATAGATGAAGTGAATGGAAGGGATTGAAAATAGATTCTTACCTATATATCCAAGTTAAAAGGTTACAAAGTGCAGGTACAAGTTACAGGTTACAAAGTGCTTGTAGATTATAGCTTTTTTAACTGTGGCTTAGGTGAAATATATTTTGTGGAAGACTCCTTTTACTCTTTTTTTTTTTTTCCCTTTTTTTTCCAATTATGATGACAGTAAACATTTTATCCTGGAAGATTCATCTAGGGTGCCTTAAGGACTTAGGGAACGAAGATGATAGAAGTGGTTTTGGCTGAGGGGGGTGTCCAAAAAAAGTTGCTTTGTCTACTTAAACATGCAAAGATAGGGAGATAAGTAATAGTGAATATTAACTTTTCAAGAACAGAAGAGTCTGATACTTTTTTTTCATTGGAAAATAAGTTGTACAGTCTAGGAAACAATAGTAGGTTTTCTAGATATGAACCTTAGCTGAGCTTTATAAGCTTCATAACCTGTTATTGCACACAGGATAAATGAACCAATTTTCTGTCTTTTATCAGAAAGACCAAGCTTTTACTGTATCTTGTTTTGTAGCTTGTTTTAGATAATGACATGGACCGACTGGTTTGAGTTTCAAGAGCAAATAATGATAGTCTGTCAGTTGTGATAATGGGGAATGACTGACAGATGGTCATTTTAGGTAGATAAGGCTCGGAAGAAGTCGGAGTCAGCTATGTACAAGATTCTTGAAAAGGAATGGGAGAGTGCAGTTTTAGCAGGATTAAAAATACAGACCTTAAATGTCAAGAGAACGTTTGGTTTGAGTGCTAGCAAAATTTTCTGAAAGCAGAGATAGATACTGGAATGGGTTGTGTAGCAAGGGGATACAAATATACTTCATTGGAAATACTTAATATCAGGCAGTCGGGTTGGACATGGATGGCAGGAAGGTAAAGCCTGGAAGGAAGTAGAGAGACTGGGTAACTCTTGGTCATCATTTACAGCTCTTGTGATAGTCAGAGTTAAACTTTCAAGCTTGTTAAATGAGTGGTACCATAAAAAACTTCTGTAGTTCCACATTTCTGTGCCACAGCTTGGTTCGTGGGACATTGTCTGTACTTTTTGATTGTGACTTAGACGGAGAAACTGTCCCAAATCCACGAGAAGCCGTCATTTACGGTGCTGGCAGTAGATGGCGCTGTTTCTCTTCCGCTACATTCCCGTTCCCTGTGCTGAAGGGGGGGACTCTCCCTAAATTTCTCTTCTCCTATGGAATCTACTTATCAGTCAGGCTTTAAATAGATTGCATTCAGGAGCGTCAGAGGATTTGGTACTTGTTCTTAATTTCTTCAACAGCCTTTATTCCCACGCTATTTTGACTGGCAGAGGACGGCTGTTTTTACAAGCATCTGAGAGTGCGCGTATGGAGCTGTGTGTATTTGTCAGGGACCAGCTACGTTAAGGTGGATTCCCTGAAAGTAGCTATGGATCATAATAAAACTTGCAGTTATTCCCTGAACAATCATTAGCAACTGAAGGAACTCGTAGGATTTTTTGTGTGTAAACTATAGAACTAATAGTAAGTGTATCCAGATGGTTCAAAGCCTGTGAGATTAGGTGGTAACATTAAGTTATAATTATTGTCTGTTACCTTTCAGACCTTTTTTATTTGTTTATTATAAGTGAATTTTGAAAATATTTAATAGTTTCACTTTTTATTTTTGCAGTGGTGAAGTGAATACCCAAGTGGTGTGTAGGAGCGCATTAAGTGAGCTGTGTGTGCTCAGAATCAAAATGATGTTGGCAGTATTTCCATATAGAATGGGAAGGTTTCTGACCCCCTGGGAGGTTGGTTATCTATACTGTTAAATTATTAGAATGGTTTCTGTAGTGCTTTTGGTCTACATTCACAGACCAGCTGGACTGTTCTAAAAAGAGAGTTGAAATGCAGCCACCCCATTTTGGATGCTGCTATGGTCATGGCTGGGTTTGCAGTAATTGGTCATGATCTCTGTGCCAGTGAACAGACATTGCTGGTGTTGAGGTCACTGGGATGGCTACAGCTGGTGAGTTTCAGGTGAAACTGAGGGTCAGAACGTCTTGTAGTGGCTTAATTTCCCTGCTCTTCTCCTCAAATGCCTGCCTTGTGCCTACTCTATGGAATCTGAGATGTAAGTAGCTTCAATAAATCAAGGCAGGTGGAGTTCTGAGAGATGGAAGTGTGCCAGGATTTTGGGGTATAAGTCATACAGGTGAGGAAGGGTGTGGAGCGACATGAGTGAACAGTCTGTCACTTCTGCCTGAGAAATGAGAGAGAGCAGCTTCTTGGCAGGAGATGAGTTTTCTGATTTGGCCTCTGATTTAAGCCTTTGATAAGCTTACATTTATGGAGAAAAATGGGAGGGTCTTGGTAGTATTTTAGACAGTGTTTTGCATCAAATCTACTGGATGGATTTCTTTTTGTGATCTTTTAGGTGGTACTGTTTTGATATATTGAGATAGACAATTCATCTAGATGCAGTGTGCCACATTTCTAGAAAAGTTAACTTCAGTATTTATTTTTAATTTATTATTTATTGGAACAACTATTAAATAAGCAAATAGTAGTTCACTGCTAGTTCAAGGTGAATGGTTTAAGTGTTGGTTTGGAATATACAATATATGGCACGAGTGAATCTTTGGCTTGAAATTCCAGACTTAGCTTTGCCTTGACAGCGGAGTTCTGGTAAATCCTTGAGGCCATGGATATGGACAGATAGGCAGTTCTCTCCAGGAAGTGAAGAAATATGTAAATCACTGATGGTCTGATAGGGATTAAGTTAATAAACTTGAGCAGTATCAGAAGTAGAGCTGGAAAAAGATTTGGTGTAATCTCCCTATGCCTGCTTTCTGCATTAATAGGGCAGAAGGGCTACTGCAAAATGGTTTTAAAGAACCAGTGAGACATGTGCTTATGTTTTGAGCACTTTTTGGAAGACTGGCTTTGAGGCGAGTATTTTTGTCAAATGTAGAAATGTATTAAATATTGTAAATGTACCTTCTTGTATAAAGTACATTACTTTGTTTGCCTGAAAAAGTGGTAGCTGTACCAAACTCTGTACTGTTGCAGTTGCAGAGAAACCCATTTGTCAGGCTCATTGTTTTTTGTTGCCACACAGTGATTTTGTGGTGATTGAGTGTCAGATACTCTTGCAAACAGAATTATCTTTTTTCCTTCCCTTTTGTATATGGTGCTATGTTTAAGATGTTTAATATATAATCTGTGTACTTACTGTTATGTGTTCTGTTTTGTGAATTGTGGATTAAGAAATGCAGATTATGGTATTGTGATCAAATATTTAAATCATGAAGTTAGATTGCTGACTTTATGGGAAAATTTTGCTGCCTCCTCTCATTCCTTGAAGTACAAATAAGGAAACTGAAATGCGACTTATTTATGTGCCTTATTTATGCATAATAGTTATGGTTGTTTTACAACTTTTTATCCATTGGAACAGTGTGTCTGGAAATGATTTCACTGTAATAGAGAGTTGGACAGATAATATTTCACTGTCTAGATAAAAAACAATGGGAGTTAATTTATGGCATTTCTCTCTTGAAGTTGAGTGTCCATAAATGAGATCTCCAATGGCTTCAAACAGCCATTTCTTATTCTTTTGGGACTTTTTCCCTGCTGGGGTCTCGCCAAGTGTTGTTTCTGTTGCTGTAGAAAAGGAGCAGGGTGAGGACCATATAAATGAAAGCTGAGTGCTGTCTGGCATAAATTGTGTGGGAGTTCCAAGTTTTCACAGGTTTGAGATAACCCTGGGGGTAACTTGCATTCTGCTTGATGTAACTGTAAATGAACTCTTCTCTTAAGAGGTAGTGCCTTTAAAATATTCTGCTGCTTTCCAGACAATAATGAGGGAGCTCAGCTGGTGTCTCATCAAACATCCAGGCACGCCTGTTGGTTCCTGCTATCCTCTGGAATCTGGTGCTTAGAAAGAACTGAGATGGACATTTTAATATTTGTTTGCTGTAAGGTGTAAAATTCTGTGTCTTCAGATACATTACTCAAAGATGTTTTAGGGTTATAATATTTCCTTTGTAATTAAATCCTGCTTTTTCTTTATTTAGCCATCCTAGTTATTTTATCTTCAACCTTTGCCAGTGCACCATGAGGAAGCACAGTGAGAATGCAAAATGTAGCTAATGAAGACCTTCTACACTACTTGATTAAGGAATTATTGAATGCATAATTGTAGTCAAGAAAAAGAAAAATAGCACATTCCCCCAAAGTGTTTACAACCAGGAGAGAACTGGGAGAGGATATTGTAACCTATTATTGTGGTTAGCAACACTGATAGAACAACTGAATTCAGTGATTCTCATGTAAGTAAAGTGTAGAAAATATTCCAGAATGGCATATTTATTTTAAAAAGACATCAATAAAATGAAAGTTTTGCCAAAATAAGCTACCTTCATATTAAATAAATAACACAAAACAAAGAAGAGGAAACTCTCAATTTTTATATACAAATGGTATATAATGGAAAGTCAGCTCAGTACATCTTGGAGAATAAGTCAAAAATCATACATGTATAGAGAAGTATAGTAGCTATGAATGGGTTGCTAGGAAAAATGCAACAATAGTAAGGTCTGTATTCACTGAAGTGCCTTTTCTGGCTTTATGTTTGCACCTGTCAATTTGGAAACAAAAGTAAAGGAGGAAAGTACTAAAATGGTAACAAAAGTGCTTAAGGCACTACTGAATAAACTAAACATAAGAGTGTGCTTTCAAAATGATGGCTTTTCCCTGTTGGGGTACCACTGAGGATGAAGGGTAAAAAAATGATCTGTTTTCCTTGCTGAAAGATGAGAAAAGATCTGTAGTTCTTGAGAATCAGACCCTGGGGCAGGTTACAGTGCATTCCTTCATCCACATCTGGTCAGCAAATTTCCTTTTTCTTGCTCACTGCTTTGTAAATGTCTAGGACTTGAAAGAGGGAGAGGTCCAAGTATGTATTTAAGGAGACAGCCCCTAAATTTTTCCCCAGGTTGGTTGTAGTGTGAGGTTCCTAATCAAAGAGAAAAGAATTTTGTTGCTGCACTACAACTGCTGCCGTAAGTAAATGCCATTTGCTCATTAGTGAATGTTTCTTCTGATTTGTGCTCTCATTTATAATGTGAAAGCACTGCTTTGCTTCAAACAACCTCTGCAGCTCTGGAGCAAATGAGCAGCTGACAGGCTTACTTTTAACAATGCATAGCTTAAATTGTTGTTTTCTTAAAATAGGCTTCATATTTTTCCTCAAATCCCTGGTAATTCCTTTCAGATGTTTCTTGTATTTTGCTGCATTTTCAAATGGAAAGACTTGATCCTTCAAAAGAGATAATGAAAGTTAAAACAAAAAACTCACACTACAGTGGCTACACATGGTGACCTGTTGGAGGAAAAGGAAGATAAAAACCCCTCACTTGCTCTTGGAGCTTACATTCAGGCCCTGTACTACCTGGAGCAAAGTTGGTCTGAATGATGAGATGGGTATACGGTTAGAGAAGTATTCAGAGATTCAATTCTTTGGTTTGTTGTTTTGGTTTGTTTTTTTTTTTTTAGCAATTTCAGCATAATTTTGTGACAGCATGGTTTCCTGTGTTTTTCAGAACTGATATGAAAACTGAGAGTGCTGATCCTCATTAGCAGTAGAACTCAAAAAACTGATTTGATTAACTTGATGCAGGGACATGAGTTTATACTTTATTGCAGTTGCATTTCAATCTGACAGAAATTATTTTTCATTAAAGCTGAACAGGCATAAACTGTGCCAAAGCTGAGATAAATATTGGCAGAGGGCTTTTTAATGTTTGGAAAGAATGAGTTTTACAGAAGTGCAACTACATGCCTACACTGGGAGAAAAGGTTGTATATTTTTCTTCCATAAAGGTGCAACAGCCTTGGTTTGGTACTTGTATGTGATTTTGCTCCTTTCAGTGTGTTTTGTTGCTTATACATACAGTTCCTGACAATGATAATATGAAAGTGTTTGGGATGTATTGTAACATACTTTCGATGCTCATAGGTAATGCCATAAGTGATCCATTACCTCATATTTGACAGGTGTTTTTACATGTAAGCACTATTTTAAATGGCACTCAGACAATGCAGCTGTCATTGCACAGCTGGCTGGCTGTAAGACATGCGGAGTTCCTAACAGTCCTGTGAGAAGGCTGGCTAGGAGACACACATGTACAGTGTTGTCCCAGTGTGGTTTTATCAGCAGAACAGTGTTTCTGGGCTCAGACAGTGACCCCTGGGCACTGTGCTGAAGGATTTGAATGGGTCTTCTAGAGCTGAGGGAAAGATGCTGCAGTATCTGTGTGGAAGTCTCCTACTTCTGATGTGTACTGATCAGTAGCTGAGCAGTTCTGTGTTGATAGATAAACTCTGGGCTGATGTTAAACTTCCTGTGCTGAGAGGCCATAGGTAGCACAGGTCATAAAAGATAGGAAGCCAAAAGAAACAGGGAAGCCTTTTCTCTACACTTCTCTGTGTATCAGTAAAGATTTTTTTTTTTTCTCAGTGCAATTTCTGGTTGATCACAACGGAAGTTTCACAAGTAATAAAGGAGTGCTGTTCTACATATCTGTGGCCCTGGGTTGTGAAGAAAAACTCAGGCCTGTTTCATGCAGTGGAAACAATTCTTTATGATCTTTGGTTGCAGTGTGATTATTTTGGCTACTGGGGAACAAGCGCTTCTCATATTTCTAAAGCCTTAGCTGATCTCCTGGGTATGCCAAAAGAACTGCTCTGCTGTATCCTGAGGAGCTGCAGAAGAATATAATGTGGAAGGTGCTGGTGTGTCATTTCCACTGTTGGGTAGATAAAGTGACCAAATTGCTTTGTCAAGAGACAAAAAAGTCATGGTAGCCTTGATTAACTTACACTTCTGAGTACTTTTGTATACAGATAATGTGAATGCTTGTGGACTTTTGTCATCTTTCTTTTTGGGTTGTACCTTAGTAGTCACCAGTGATGTCTGTCTTCTGCTGTATGAGCTGATCAGTTCTACCCACCATCTCCTGCCTTTAAACCAATTATTTCTTGATATAAGGACCTTTGTTCCTACCCTGAGGCTGCTTAGATTTCTGGAATTTTTTTCATAAGTGTTATAGGGTCTTTCATATTCGTGTGCAACTACCATTAACAAGATTTCTAAGAGATGCATCTTGCAAAAAAATTTTTCAGAAAGTATTCTGTCTGTTCCCAAGTGTGACACAGGTGTTCATGTGTCAGCTCATTTCATCCATTGTTACAGTGTTAATTTGCCTGGTGCAGGCACTGATGTTACAGACCTTAGTTATATGGAACCTATTTTTAAAAATAAAGCATACCAACCAGCTCAAAAAAAAAACCAAAAAACAAAAAAACAAACCTACAAAAACACCCAAAAAACCCTGAAAACATCCCAGCATTTGTCACTCCATACTCTTGCTGGTGTCAGGGAAGTTCTCAGGTATCATCAGATTGCTCACAACTGCTAGTTCAGTTCATTCTTGCCTTCCCTTGGAGTTCTTTTGCAAGGTGAATGCCATCTCATCCTGGTAATTCCCTTCTGGTTTGTTGGGTTCTGTAATATTTTGTGCAGCTGCTTGCAGTTACAACAGGATATCTTGAGGAGTTGTTCTGGGATGGGAATCAGAACAGTTTCTTCTCTGGTGATCAGAGATGGGCAGAGTCCCAGCAGAGAGCTGCTGTCCTAGAGCCTTTTCCTGCTTGATTGCCATCCTCATGCAATGGCTGTCTTCTGGGTGTACAGAATCTCAGGAAGATTTCTGTTCCTGATGTGTTTGAAGGACAATTTAATAATAAATTATTAATAGTATCTTGGTTAAAACACTTGCTGAGGTTGTGGAAAGTCTGTGTTCACTGTCTTCATCTGAAGGGGAGATTGATTTCTTATTTCCTAACACAGTGACTTAGTCATTGAACTACTTTGAGGATTTGTACTTAATCATTTTATTAAATTTTATTCAATTTTCAAAGAGTTGAGGCCTAGAATGCAGTTAGTTTTTTTCAAGAAATGAGTGAATCAGCTACTGACTGTGCCTGTGACTGTTTAAATGTTCTGTGTGGAACAAAAGTATCAGTGAAAGAAATAGATGGGAAACTCCTTTTACAATGATTTTATAACCTAGAATTAATAAAAACAGTAGTGGGAGGGCTTGGTTTAAATCTTTTATCAGTGGTTGATAAATCAATTTAAAGTAAGGTCACTTAGTACAGTACAAGTTGTGTATCTCAGGCTGTTGTCTTGCCAGTGTTCAAATAATTCTGCAAAGCTTTGGGAATGCTAGGTATTCCCAATGATGCACTAGGTATTCCCAATGATGGTACTGGGAGCATTTTCCTGGAAGGTGAGGGAATTGGGTTTTATTTTCCTTGAACAGTAAACACAAACCTTGACCTTGCACTTCTCGATTGTTATAACCCTCACACCTTTATGCACCTTTATGAACAAAAGGGTGATCGTATTAATGCCTCAGAACTGTGAATCTTGCATTTGCTTTTTTATGTTTTATTTTAAAAATACTTGTAGACTGAACTCGGGTTTAAAATTAGTCACAGTTTTTTTTCAATTTTATTCCTAAAAAAAAATAAACTCAAAACCCAGCTCCAATCCAAATTCTAAGGAAAACTTGCTTAACAGGTGCTAGGCAGGTGAATTGCTGTCTGTGCTGGAGTTTGAGCAGTGTGTTTTATATAAGGACAAGTGGAATGATAATTTCTAAAATGAGTGCAGCAAGGTTCATCAGAGTTCTTCTGCTAGAGACCTCTAAATTACCCAAAGACTCCTTGTGCCCGTATAAGCCAAAATCAACATCTTAAACCTGAACCTTAAATCAGTTAGTAGCTAGTTTAGGTCAGGAAGCACAGAGAGATAATAGTCTGCAGTTGAGGAATAGCTAGCTACTTGTGCACAAACTGCAGTTGTTTTATTTTGCAGCTGTGTGATATAGCCAATGTGAAAATAACAGCCCGTGAACAAAAGTAGTGAAGTCCATCTGGAGTTAAAAGTTTGCAGCAAGTGATAAAAGGAATGCACTGCACACTTGCTTTGACTAAGAAATATTTTCTCTGCTAATGACAAGAGAAGCAGTAATTTTTAAGTTAATTAGATTCAGCTTTTTTTTTTAATACCATTTGGTGTACAGAGCAGGTTACCTAAAGGTGCAATTCTAAACCTCAAAAGAGAGGTTCCCACAGAGAGCAGGTGACCTTATGGAAATTACAAGATGTAATTCATCATAGTTAATGTGGGTTTGGACTACATGACTGGAGAGGTCTCACTCATATGCAGTTTGATAACAGGTTCCTATTGTGAGAATAATTTATACAAAAATGAAGTTATAATATGCTTATTACCTCTCTTCCATATATAAAGCAGACAATTCTTTTAGTTAGATGTCTGACATGTAATTTACAAGCATCTTGAAAATGCATTTTCAAAGTGCATACAGTCCCCAGTTATTCATGGTAGTCTTAATATATTAAACTAACATTTAAAAAATAATTTTAAGATACTTATAGTACATCAGCATCTGTTGCAGAATGGAATCTCTCTTGTTCTGTATTCTTTACCTTATTTTTTTATTTTCTTTAATGTGAACTTCAAAACTGAGCAGCTTTAACAAGTATCTACATTATAGGCACTTGGGTTCTAAGGTAATTGAAGTGCTGACAGCTAGTTAGACTTGTATTTAAACAAGTTTCTATGCTGTAATGCTGCTCTGTTTGTGTTTGTATTATTAGAAAGGCATTGGTTTTGGTCTTAATTTGTTGTGAGATTCTCATGTGGTGTTTCAATTACATGATTTCGTGTTTTTTCTCCATCCTGCTTTCTGCACGGAGTACATAATGAACACTGAAGGAGCATTTACTTCATGGTACAGTTTGGCTCTGTTTCAATAGGAACCTCCGTGTTTTCTGTATTGTATTAGGTCTCACTTGGAAAACAAAGGGATTCCCTCCCCCTGCCCCCACCCAGGGAAGTTTTTTGATGGGCTCAAGTAATTTTCACAGCTGCAGGAGATGGGAAGGTGATGCTTTTCCCAGTTTAAAGATGAGGGATGGAGGCAAGGAAAATGTGTAGGCAGAAATACGTAGATGTCAGTACTTGATAACTTTAGGAATTCAGTATGAAACATTTGGGCTCTGATTTTTCAGAGCATCTTCTGTCTTGAAAACAAAAAATTGACCTTAAATTCACTGTAAGTTCAAGTGGAGAAGTAGAGATAGATGGGTGCTGTTCTTAGAAATAATTGAAATTGTATCTCTCCACAGCTGTTAGTGACATTTTAATCTTTTAATCACTGTTGAGCTGTTGCAGGACTATGGATAACTAGCTGAAAAAAAGGGATGAGAGAAGCTTCCAGTATGAATAATGTGAGTTTCTTCTGTCCTATAGTAAAAAAAGCAAAAAAAAAAAAAAATCTGATACTTGAAGAAATGTATTACCACTGACTTCTCTAGTTTTAAGAAGTATTTATCTCGCATCTTGTATAACCTACCTGAATTTGTGAGCTAATACTTTCTTCTGCCTTTTTAATTATGCCTCATACACTGTGCACAATATAGATGATGCAATAAATAAGGCAGGGACAGGTCAGACTATGTTATCCTTCATGGTGTAATCCTGATTGATTCATTCATCCATGGCTTGAATGAGACATAGATTTTTTTAAGAGAAAATATGACACATAATATTATCATACTCTAAGGTGCATGCACAGAGAGGCCAAGCTGAAGATCAGAGGTGACCTTCTCTGCCACTTTCTAAATTTAATACTAGATTATATTTAACCTTATTGCTCTTTTAACATTGAGGCTGCTTCTGTGCATGTAATAGCTTTCACTCACTGAGAAAGTAAACTGCAGCTGAATTTGGGGATCTTGATTTTGTGCATGTGTGATTCAGCATAGCTCTGCTTATAGAGCTGAATCTTAAATTAAACCATTTAATAGCTCTGTCAAGGGTTTGTTCCTTATGCTGCCTCTGTGTTCCCAGGGCTGAACTGCAGGGATTCTCTCTACTTCCTCTTATGTCTGTATCAGTGGCCCTTAGCCTTTCTCTTAGGATGCTTAACATGCTTGTCCTGTTTGTGAGTTTGTAGATGTGTGGGAAAACAAAACTGATGAAGTGTTTGGTTTCTGGATGTTTAGCAATAAGCTTTGGAATTACTTTTCCTGTCTGGGCTTCTCCTGAAACTATTTAAGTTTCTGCTTGCTAACCTGCAGTTAATCTTGAGTTTTTGTTCAGTCTCTTCTGGAGCTTATGTAAAATTTTTGCTTGCCCTAGTCCTATTGTAAGGAATTCAAAGAATCTGCTAACTGTTGCATATGGAAATGGAATTTTTCCAATATGGAAAAATAATTTTTATTATTTTAAACCAGATTCTAACAAGATTTGTCATGCAAGTACCTACTTCCTGAATTGGGCCTTATCAGATGTTCTTTCTTTCTCTTTTCCTACCCAAGATTTATTTATTTTCACATTTGTCTGATTGCCTTCACAGCTTCTCATCTGTCGTTATCTCCCCCAGCTTCTTGCATTCCCAGCATTTTACTCAGTGGTTGCATCACAGTTTGAATTTCTGTGTCTAGTCTAGCAAGTGCTAAACACTCTTGAATCTCTCTCCATGCTCCTCAATGCTTATTTTAGTAAAAAGAGTGACCTCAAGTTAGAATCATGGTCTCTCTGCATCAGATTTAGGGAGATTCTTCTGCTGTGCTGAATAGGACATGGATTTCACTCTCTTCTGGTGTATGGATCTGATTCCTGTGTGAATATGGGGGAAGTAGTGGCAAGAGCTCTTGCTGATTTAGTTGAGTATGTATGAAGTCTCTTCCATGCTGTAATGAATGGGACTGGGACCTCCTTGGAAGGACAGAAAAAATTCACCGTTCTCCTGGGAGACCATTGGCCATGGCCAAGGGATTTGTCCTGGGAGAACTTGGCAGCCAAGTAGCAGCCTTAGGTCTGGGGAGAGATTGAGTCAGTGGGTTAAGGAAAGGAAGCAGTGAGCCAGGCCTCAGGGCAGGACCGAAGGCGTGCTAGGAACCAGAGGGGAGCACACAGAGCTGCCTGCACTTGCAGAGTCACTACATCACCTGAAATATGGCAAATCCCTGCTGCCAGGCATTAAGAATCCAGTGGGAAACGGGAGCTTTATTTAATAAAGCCTTACTTTGTGCTCTCTCACCTATGATTTTTGCCTCCCTGGAATTAACTATATTCTACATGGTAGTCTGATGGAATCTTGAAATTTTTCTTTAATTTGAAGAAATTCTGAAATTCCTGGGTTTTTCTCCTTTCTTTTCGAATAACTCCAGACACGTGCATATTCTAGCTGTCATTTTTGTGGATGCTGAAATATGGATGGATTTCTGTGGGTGGCAAAATGTATATGCCTGGCACAAAAGTATTCCAAAGTATTCCAAATTTGATATTTTTGCTCCCAAAGCACGGAGCTGTAAAAAATTCCTGCATAACAAGCTTTCCAGAATTTTGTTATCCATGAGCTAAGCCATTTTGGCTGTTGGCACAGAGAAATTAGGGAAAAAAAAAATGATCTGAGGCAGATAGTTGGCTTGGAAAATTGCATTCAGAAGCCCTGAAATTTCACAAGATTGTAAGAGTGGAAAGCAGCAATCTCTTACAGCAAAGATGCCAGTGCCAAAAGCAGCATACAAGGCAATTTGAATAATATGCATTTTTGTATAATGTGATGTGGGTCTGAGCTTCAGCCTTGTGAGGAAAACATGTGTGAGATGTCCTTGTTCCCAGCTCCTGGCTTCCTCCTGGTTCAGCACTGGCACATGGGCCAGACTCTGCCATTAGGTGGTCACTGGTGTCTGTTTGCTCTGAGTTTCCCCAAGCACTGGCTTCTAATTTGAGCCACCCAAGCAGGCTGGTGCTCCACTTGTTCCAGATTCCCTTGAGATGGAAAGTGTCAGACAGCTTTGATAACGGGTTAGCTCCTGTCTTTGCGTATTGCTCCTTTTTGTGTTCTAAATCTCCAACTAACTTTTTGACTCAGCTGTGTTTAATAGTTTCAGCAGTTCTGAAAGAGATGCTGAGATTGCTTTCAGATGGGGTTTGTTGCTTGTGTATAAATAGTAGTGGATATGATTAAAAATATAGCCCAGCATTTGTAATAGAAAGACTTTTACCAAGTTAGGGAAATAAAATTAGTTTAATTTACGGTGTCATCACTTTACTGATGATTATGCCAGTATTAATGAAAAATTGCTATCTCAGTTAATTTAAGCATCTCATCTTAGCAACCTAAGGCCATGCAGGGGTACAAAGTTCAGTGTGTCTTGTCTTTAAAAGAGCTAGTTCTGGTTTTGAAGCTATTTAAAATGCTATTCTAACAACAATTAGAAACAGGAATGCTAAAACTGTAACAATTTAGGCATGCTAATTGATTATATTGTGCAGGTAGGTTGTGAATTCTTAATTATATGTTTTTTAATAAACTGTCTGCTATTGGTTTTGTGTAGATCATCCTTTGCAGGCTGGAAGTGCCAAGTGCAGGATAATTCAGTGAATGATGTGGACTATTTCAGCTTCTTGTTTTCAACCCTTATAGGTAATCCATATGAATGTAATAATTCAGAATTAACAAAATGAAATTTGTTTTGATAGTCAATTACTGAATTTAATTTAGAGTAAATGGTTTAGTAAGTACTTCCTGAAAGTAATTCTAATCTTGTTACATATTTTTGACATGAATTTTTATTTTTTTCATCTGATTTTTGAAACTCGTACACTTTTCCCTTTGGGCTGGATATTTGCATACTTTTTTTTCATTCCAGCAACTTTTTCAGGAAAGTATGAGGAAAACCTAAATTTAGCATATGATTTAAACAAGATTTTTTTTTCCTAGTAAATGAAGTAAATGCCTTTTATTGGCTCATAACAATATAAATGAGTGCCTCTGGGATTTCCTATGAATGTGCTTACGCTCTTAAAAACATTCCATCAGAATAAAGTAATCAAAGTACATTAAAGTGGGCTGGCCAAGGTCAGTGTGTGAGCAGAGCTACTTCTGCTACTCTATTCTTACTCAGCTATAAAAATAGTTGCATTCTGTGGTGATGCAACTTTGGGAAGTTACAGTGCTTAAAACGGCGTAATATTGCTGAGAAGTAACTCCCACTAATTTGTGCTGTGGTAAAAAATAGTGTGTTTTACTTATCACCTTGGTTATTTATAATGTTCAGCTACTTTGTTTTTGAAAATTATCTTTTTGTTCCTAAAATGGTAAAGAGTGCTGAACTGATAGCAGAGAAAATGAAAGCAAAGCCCAAGTAATTCTTGTGGAGTGGTCATCCTGTTTTACTAAAACATCTAATACCTGTCTAGAAATAATAAGCCAAATGATATTTTTTTTAACCCTGAGGTTATATTACTTATTACTGAGTTATTGTGAACACATGAAGTAGTTTGCATTATACCCATTTTTGTTATTTTTTTAAGATACATATATTGAAAATAGCATAACACTGGCCTCTTAGGTTTTTATATCACATTGTAGTACTATTGGATTTTAAAAATATTTTTATTTTCTGTCAAAAGTCAAAATTTGTACTTTGATATACTCAGTTTATTAAACCAAGCAAGAGCTTTTAAGAAAAAATTGTTATGTTGACATAGTGTAAAAGACAGTGTTTGTCAATGATGCTGTTGAAGTAGAACACTGTTTGGCTTGTTTTGTGATACTGTTGTACTGCTTCTTCTTCCCCAGGGTTTTCAAGAGAGGAGCTGACTAGTCTCCAGGGCATTAGAGGAAAACCACACATTAGCCAGACACAGCTTTCACCTATCCGTCTTTACCTAACTGATCTGGACCAGTTTTTACACCACTGGGCTGTGACAGAGGTAATAAATCAACCCTAATTCTAAATGACAGCATACAAACTCTGAGTGCTCTCCATCCCTTTTCCACAGATGGCTAAGTCCTGTTGTGATTTGAGTTGAAAAAAGAATGAAAAATATAAAAGCTGTCGATCAGCCAACATTTTTCTACAGCCATCAGATAATATTTTGAAGGAAGCTGCTTTAAAAGTTAAATGTTTAGACACGTAGTATGCAAAGTAATACTCAAGGAACAAATTGGTAGAAACCTTGGTGGAAATTCTTAAGCACTAATACTAGGACCTGCAATATATTTTGGCTTTCAAAAACAAATTAATTGTAAAAATACTAATTCTAAAGACTTTTCCTGGAGAATAAATGCCACTATTAATTAAGACGCACTTGCATTAAATAAAATTTGAACTTTGAAGCAATATTTACTTGACATTAGTCAGTATTTTGAATAATTCCTGATTAGTTAACCAAAATATGCTGGGCTTAGAAACTTCACTCTGAATTCAGTACCTAACATCATAAGAGCTGAAAACTCAATTTGATTGTTGGTTCTAAAAGAGCCACCAGATTTTATTCAAAACAAGTGCATTAGCTGTCGTTCTGCATCAACTCTTTTTATTGTTTAGCTCACCAGAAACCACTTTAAGGCGTAAAGTCATGTTGTAGTGACGTGCCAATTTGATGGTATTTATGAAATCATAGTCCTGAATTCAGAAAGAAGAGCGAACAGAAGGTTTTAGTTGTATGTTTTTTCATTCAAGAAAGCAATATAGATGTTTTCTACTTCATAGTGTTTAAATGATAATGTTCTGAAATTGATGATAGTCTGAAATAGACATTGAATGTGTGCTGCTATGTGTTAGAAAGTATTTTAAGCAGGGCTGTTGTTTGCTACCATGACTTGCACATATTTTAGGTGTCCTGCCTTCAGTCATTCAACCTGTGGAGCAGTTGAACTTTCTAATTAGTTTTGCTTTGTCTCTTCTGGACAGTAATGAAGTGTTTTATCACCAAAATACCTTTCTCCAGTATGGAGGGATCAGAATGCTCTCTTTCCTGTTGCTCTGTGAATGCACAGAGCGATTTATTTGTTTCTCAGAGTTAGCATAATCCCATACAGCATTTGAAGGATTTACGTACACCTTACCTGTTTCTAAAAATGTCACCTTTAGTGTTTTCTCCTTCCTCTTCTTGCTTCTATTCCATAAAGCTTTCAAAGTTGGCAGTGAAATAGGACTCTTTTCACAAAGGGAACAGTGAAGTAGTTTGATTTCTTTTTTGTGCCTTTGGTTCCTGGTTGCAAGTTTGAGTCTCTTCTCCCACAGTCTTCAGTGTTTTTTGGTGCTGTCAAGGAGAGTCAGTATTTTCAGAAACTTGAGACTCACTTTTGTTAAAGTACCTTTTCTCAGGAAAGAGACAAGGTGCTGTCCCAGGTTGTTAGAAGGGGATGGTGCTCAGTAAGCAAAGAGCTGGATATCCTTGGTTAGTAATGAAAGATGATTTGGACATTCTGTGGAGCACTGCACTACTTCTGCACTTATGTGTCAGCCCAAAGTCTTTTCTGGAGACTTTTATCAAAGAGAATAGGAGCAAAAATCCCACGCATCAAAAATCTGTGTGAATGATGAGACCTTCTAGACCACCTGATTTTGTAGGCTCTTAACCAAAGAGAGTTCTGAACTTGCATTTTCCCAGTGAGGGTGGTCAAATACTGGAATGAGTAGTCTAGAGACATTTTGGTTCCCATCTATGGATGTACTCAAAGCCAGGCTGAACACAGTACGGCGTGACTTGCCGCAGATTACTCCACATGAGCAGGAGCCTTGGATTAGAGGAACTTGAGGGTATTCCTTCCAGCTCTAAGGATTCTGTGATTATTTGAAAACTCCTTTTGTAAAGAACCAGGTTTTTTTGTTTCACCATCAACAAATCTCTTTGCTTTTTAGACAAAATCTCTTTTTTTGCTTTTTAGACAAAATGGAATTCACAGTATGAGTAAGGGTTTATGGTTTTCTTTTATTTGATAGGTTTGTTACTTATATTTGATCTAAAAGTCACACTGCTCCCATTAAAGACTTGCCAGGTACTGCAGTGCTGTTTGGGGTGTTCCCCCCAGGTTTGCTAGGGTTTTTTTCCCATGGAATTTTGGGAACAAAAAAGTAGGGGCACCTCTTCCGTAGCTTGTTATCATACTGGAGGAAAATGAAGATAATCTTGCCTCTGATCTGGTAGTAATGGTGGCATATCTGGTTGTGTTACAATGAGAAGTGAATTGGTATTGAGGCAACTACCTCGTTTTATCAGTTGCAGAATTCCATTCATTTTTCACTTGTCTGATTTGGATTTCAGATGCAGTCATAGATATGGTAAATGATGCATAAACAAAACTATGCTGAAGCTCTTCAGCTTTTAGATTACTTTTTTCTCGGTGTTTAAATATCTGATACAGCACTGTGTTCTTTAAGTTTTGGGAGGTTTTATCTTTTCCTTGTATAAGTACCATTCTCCAACCTCAAACATGTCAACCAATAATGCTATATAATGCTCAGTTTCTGAAAAAATTATTCTGGGGACTGTAGTCCATTAAAACCTTGGAATTTGGAGTCTGGACAATTCCTTAAAACTAAGGAGGTAAAGAAGGAAAAATAAAAGGCAGGCTTGTTAATAAACTTTTGCATTCAAGATTTGCCACAAGTTGCACAGGAATATTTTTTTAGATCAAGTAATTTTCACAACAACAACAACAAAAAATCCCAGCCAAAAAAGCAAACCCCAGAGTTGCAGGCTCTGGGGAGAAGAAAACTGCCAGCAAATCATGAGGCTCTCCTAGGGTGCCTGGAAAGACAGCATGATATGAGGGTTCTGTGAGCATTGAGTGTGAGGGAGGTAGGTTTGGAGACTACACTTCTTCCAAGTGGAGATAGTTAAAGGTGAGATAGAATTTTGGAGTCAAAATATTTTTAGCTGTGGCAGAAAATTGCTTTATTTAGATAGAGAAGTGCTATAGGAAATAATAAACCACGGCTTGAATTAGTCATGCTTTTGGTGGAATTTGGTATAGTGCAGAGCTTCTGAATGCTAACCTTTCATCTGTTCCCTTGCTGGATAAGGAAGTTTGTAGGGCTGCTGTAATGTTAAGCAAAATGTTTGTAGTAATTTTAAATACCTGCTAAATGAGAACAGTGTTTGTTGGCTGCAGACCAAGCCTTCACTCTGTGTTGAGAATTGTTTGTTTAAGAGTTCTCATTATGTAGTTGTAATTCAGGATTTCCTCTCAATGGAAAAGTATTTTAATGTAGGTGAAAATAAATAAGGAACTATGATCAGAATCAGAATTTGATGGCCTGGTTTCCTATCAATAAATGAGACTAGTGATCAGATTCCTATTAGTCCTTCCACCATCTTCTTTCATTTCTTCCACCTCTAGTTTTGTCTAAACCATTGTTAGTTTTTAGCTCTCTGCTGAAAAGAATAGAGTTGCAAATACTAATTCCCTATAAGTTCTATGAAAATAAGCAGGTGGAAGAGAAAAATCTCTTACCTTAGTGCAGGGTGGGTTCTAACTCTGTTCCAGCATTCTGTTGGCAGCACCCAGCCTGCAGGGGCTGTCGCTTGGCCCGGTGGGTGTCATGGTTGTGAGAAGCAGCAGCCAGGGTGGTGGGACTGAAGAAGGGTCCCAGGTGTGAATCTGCAGGCCACAGCTTGTTGGCCTTGCTGCTCACTGCTCAACTTTGTTTTCCAGTGCAGGGGAAGGCAGTCCCACCTTCCTGTCCATAGATGTGCAATGGGTGATGTGTGTTTCTAAGGGCAAAGAGCTGGAAGAGGGAATTTCATGTGTAATGTATGCCTGCCAGAGATTCAGGAGAAAAAGCAGTGTGCCTCTGGAGAAAGGGCAACTTCTGGAAAGGAAAAGAATAGCTTCAGGCATTTTCAAACAGCAGTTTGGACTTCTGGAGTGTTATTATAGCCAGGGCACTTGGTAGCATGTGGATAACAGTGACAAATGCACTTGTGATAGGAAGTAATGCTTTTAGGTAGCTTTTAACAAAACCTGTATTCAGATAGAAATTGTTTGTAAATTACTTTTCTTTTGTTTAGAGAGTGGTTTGGAATTGGAATCGTGGCAATCTGAAACCATGTTATTTCTTTTTTGGAAGCTTTTAAATAGTGGTGATTTTCAGTTAAGAAGCAATGCTTCAGAAAAATGTCTCTTTAAATGCTGCTTTGCATAACTCTAAAGGTTAATCTTCATGATTTGTCTAAAAGAGATGTTAAATGTGGGAAATTTGGTTCCTTTTCTGGAGGAACTTCTGCTTAAAATTACTTCTGTCTTGTTGAAGCCAATTATTTAAAATCACCCCCCTGTAGCTGAAATAAATGGGACTCCAGAATAAATGATTGCAGCCTGAGGGAAGAGCTTCAGCCTTGGCTCATTTTAACTGTGCCCATAGTGTTTGTCAGTGATATTGTTCACTGTCCTCTAATTGAATTTCTCTGCCAGGATCGAATGAAAAAGTGCCCACAGAAATGAAGAGTTTAACAAGATAACAGTGTATACATGGTAATTTCTGTTGTAATATTTGATTTTTTTGATGGTTGAACATTTCAGAGGGGGAAAGCAAATTATAATTTGAGGATTTGCTTGAAGTCGAGATTCCAGAGCTGTATCGAGCCCACAGCTGACTCGAAGAAATAAAATATTCAACCAATTGTTAAAAATGTTTAAGAGCAAACACTAGGGACGGTCAGCTGCTTTTAAAAGCAGAGTTGAATTCAAAAACTTGGAGATACATGTAGTGTAATACACTAATCCGTGTCCAAACCTGTTCAGTCTTATAAGTGAAATACAGTTGGGAAGGCTGGATCTGCACAGATGTGCTATGAAAAAATTACAGCAAATCAACAAAGATAGCAAGTCATTGCATATAAATTAAAAGCCCTGCCAAGGATGTTTGTCTTGAGAAGTAAATAGTGGTATTGTAGTGCTGTAGCTTAATTTGAAGCAGAGATTAATGCTTAAAAAAAAACTCAAAAAATTTTTACAATTTAGATTCTTGTATTGAAGTTCCTGAAAGATTTCAGCTTTCTGAACTAGGAATATGGTACAATTTTAATCTTCTTTAAGGAAGACAAAAAATTTGGTATAAGCCCATTAGTGTTTAGTAAAGCTACATCCTATCCCAGCATTAATGTTTAGAGGTGAAAATAATTATTACTTTGGAAAGTAGTGCAGAGAAACAGAGGGGAAAGAATTTAAGTAAAAGGAATACCTCCTAAAAATAATAAAGATATTTTTCAAAAGTCTCTTTCATAAGATGTAAAACTTAAACTCAAAGCAAACAAAAAAGCACCAAAACTAGCCCCCACCAGTAAAACACAAACAGTAAAACACAAACTTCCAGAAAACCTAAGCTGATCTTCAGCCCAGTGCTCCATTGTACCTGCATCATATACTTCCAGCATATCTTGTAACACCTGGGAGCTCACTGCAGTGTTACTGCACATAACTGGCATGAATTTACAACTCCACAGGTACTGTGTATTGTGCTTTATATTCAAATTCTGGCTTGTGATACCTAACCTAAGTTTGCTTAGAAAGAGAGGCTTTGTGGGACAAGAGGTAAGTGTCGGGTTTTCTGTGTTTTCAAGTCCTTTTGTTTGTAGAAGAGGCAGGCAGGTGAATTTGGAGACTTCAGCATCAGATGTTCCTTTGACTGTCCTGCATGTAGTCTGAGGAGGAGGCATCCTGAGGAAGAGCACTTGGCTGTGGTGACATTTTATAGCTGTGAGGAAGCTGCAGAGCCATGAAAGAAGGGCCCATTATGGCTGCAAGAGGATGAAACAAAAGCTGTTTCGTGGTGTCCTTTCTTTGTTAGTAAGATGGCTCTGAGAAGAGAACCCGACCTGTGATGTTCTTCACATGGTATGGCTTTGTCTACTCTTGGATAGCACAGTGGTTGTTCAGCTTAAACCCTGGTTTTGCTAATAACAGTGTTTTCAGAAATGCCCCTCACTTAGAGAACCAGGGTGATTGTCTCTAGCCCTCTCTGCCTTGTAGCACCAAATCTTGCTGGTACGCAGACTTCAACACATGATCAAGGACGAGGAGGTGCTTGCTATTCAGATATTTGTGTCCAGTGGCAAATAGAGATAACTTCACTTAGTTTAATTGATTCTCAAATATAGATTCTTTTATTAGACCCCATGTCACAGCCAAGGAGCCTGCAGCCAAGCAAGTGTCACAGTTAGCAACTGCAAAATGAGTTTGTGTGCTGCAGTTATACTGACCAGGACATGAACTGTGTGTCATAATTCTTATAAGTCTTTGGAAATAGCAAGTCTCTACATGTGGGACACCATATATGTTCTTAAGCATTTGTAATTCTTAAATAAGTTTTTGCATTCCCGTTTTGCTACCCCAAATGTAAAATTAGCCCAATAGTGTGGCTTTTTCACTTGTTGCTCACCTGTGTAATGTTCTCCTGCAGACTCTGTTCCTCTTTTTTGCTATTTTTTTTAACTTAGGTTTTGTTTTGTTTTATTGTTGAGTGTGTAGGGGTTTCATATGGAGGTTTTTATGGGGTTTTGTGAGGGTTTTTTTTCTTGGAGTCAGTGAATCAGTAATATCTTTCATATCCGCCCCTGTGAGCTTACCCAAGGCAGATGAACAAAGATCTCTTGTTGTACGCAGCTTTCTCAACAACTCAGGGCACTGTTAATATTGCCCTGTCAAATCAATTTATTTCAGAAAGAGAAGCAGCACCTGTCAGGGGAGTACAGTGTCTGATAAGTGAGAGTGCTTCGGGGGAGCTGGCCAAGCTTCAGAAGCCAAGCTTCATTGCCTGCCCCATCACCTGAAAACTTCTCGTTTTCTACGCTCCGCACTAACATGTTACACTGGATACAGTCCTGCTCCAAACAGGCATTTCACAAGGGCTGGGGAATTCACTGCAGAACATCCTGTTACATTTTAGTTATCCGTGTCTGAGGTCCATGTCAATGGGAGTTGAAAAATATATTTTAAAGTTCACCTTAGGTTATAATATCTGATGCGTGCCAACTTTCTTTTTTTATTAAAATCTTTTCTCAGTGAGTCTAAACATGCCACACAGTGGCATGCTAAAATACTTGATCCATTATCATTCCTTCTTGCTTGGGTTCCTCTCTGTGCTCCTGCTTGTGTGTGTGTCTTCAGAGGAAGGTGAGTATTTTTCTTTGAAAAAAGAGCACTTTGCAGCATGACTGAACTTAAAATAATACAAAAATTTTCTCTGGACAGTTGCTGATTAGTAGTTTCCTTGAGACTTTGAATCAGGATTCTGTTGTGTTTACAGGAAGCATCAAGGGAGTGGGAACAGTTCAATAATGAACAAAACATTAGTCTTGGTTCATCAGGTGTGCTTGTTCCTGTTGCCATGAGGGCTCATACTGAGACTGGGCTTCCTTGGGTCATCCCAACTCTGTCTTCTGGAGGCAAGAGCATCTTAGAGATGAACAACATTAAACTGATGAATTCCTCTGATTTTGCATTAGACCTGTGAAACGCCTGTGTGGGATTGCATTGTCAGTCAGGGGGGCTGTCAGTGGCAAAAATGCTTTTAACCCATTCAGTTGAGGTAAAATACTCCATGGTGTCAGGATCTCTAAAAAATCTGGGTCAGGCTGTGCTTCTGAGGGGCCTTTCCAGTTTGGTTTTTTTTGTTTGTTTGTTTGTTTGTTTGTTTTTTTTTTTTTTTGTTTTTTTTTTGTTTTTTTTTTTTGTTTTTTTTTTTTTTTTTTGTTTTTGTTTTTTTCCATTTGTTTGGGGTTGTTCATTTTGTTTTGTGGTGCTTTTTTGTTGTTGGTTTTTTTTGTTCCCTGTTGTGGTTGGCTCCTGTTGGAGTTTGTCTTCAGTGTGACCAGCAAGGAGGCCCCTGTAGCAATGACTTCCCAAAGCACCAGTAGGGAACCTGCTGTTGCAGTTGTGTGGCTCTTGATACATGGGCTTGTCTGATCAATAGGGTTTGTTTTGAAAATCTGCCAATGGATTACAGGGCCTGTAGCATTTGCTGCATAATGCTAACAGATAATCCCTGTATTTAAGAGAATGCTTTTCTTTCAGTTAATTTATTCAAGTGAACATTCAAACGAAATTTAAAAGAAAAGAAAAAAATACCCCAACAAAATGTCTAAGCCTAAGCCAAACCTGTTATAAAATACTTGCCTCAAAAAGAAAAAACCCACCCCTTCCTGATCAAAATTGCCTGTTCTCAGTCCATTCACTTCAGGATTGCTCTGAAACAAAACTACTCTGGCTTTGGTCCAAAATCAATCTATGAATGTGCCAAAAATGTGATAAATGCTAATCAAATGTAATGTAATGAATCAGCTGTGACATTTTATTATGGAAATTAAAAATCATGCAAAACCTTGCCTAAGGAAAATAAATTGTCAGGGAAAATACTAATTTTCATGTGATAATTAAGTTTTCTTTTCCTTTCATTTCCATGTCTAAAAACGTTTCAGTTACACTTTTTATAACAGGCATTTGGTATGAAAGCCATTTCAAGCAGGATTTAATTTATGGAATTGAAAAGAATCGCCTCTCCCACTTAATTGCAGGAAAACAGAAGTGATGTGGGGAATGGTGGTGCTGTTTTGAGGGTCAGAAAGATCTAAAAGATTGGAAAATCAACTTGCACTTTACCATAACTCTCCTAAGGAATTATGCTGCTGTCCAGTGGTGCCTGTTTTCCTTGCTATTCAGGAAGAATTTTGAGTGAGGACATATTGTACCTGTAATGAAATGCTCCTGTAATTTGTCCCTGGGGAGAGCCTCAGTGCATGATGGGCTTGCTCCAGGGACATAGTCCTAAGGGTGAAATATTAATAATGAATCTGTATTTTTGTTGGATTTGCCTTCAAGGTCTTTAATTTGTGGGTCTGTACTGAATCAAAAGGGGATCTCTGTGGCAGACTGTGTCTGGTGTGATGTATTCACAACCATATGGCAAACCCCTTTGTAAAGTGCCCAAGCTCTGCCCTACGAGCAACAAATGTCTCCTGCATTTTCCCCTTTCATAATAATCCTTCCCAATTTCCATCTCATCTGCATTTCCAGCCAGCCATGATCATTGTTATGTTTAGTTGTTGTTTGGTTACATTTGTTTTGGTGCAGCATTTTCTGCCACTTTGTAAGTGACAATAAGATCCCTTCTTGGGTGTCGCTTTGCCAGCCCAGGCAGGTTCAGTTCTTTGCACTGACACCGGTAAGACAGGATCTCTCTTTGTGCAATTTTTCTGTGTCTGGTTGGTTTGAATTTGCCTTTCCTGAAAATGAGTGGCTCCTACTTTGCACACTATGTCAGAAATGTTCTAATTCTAAGATCTTACAGAGTAGTATTGAAGAGATGATCCTTATTCTGTCTGAGCACTTCTATTGGAATTATCTTTATTTTTACATCCTGAAGTAACATTTGCCCATTTTGTGGTGGTATCACAACCGCTTGTGGTCAGCTGTTAAGAATTTCCTCCTCATTTCCAATTGGTAAAACTCATAGCTGCATGCAGAAGATTTTATTAGTCTCCAGGCAAATGACCCACCACTTTTTTCACTGAATTTTTTTCTGTAGCTGTTACTCATCAAACCTGTGTGATCTTTTCCATAGGTTAGTCCATGCCTTGGCAGGGTTTCTCTCTGTTGGAGCTGTCATCCAACAGATTTCATCAGTGCAGCTTTACCTTTTGTGTAAGTGCTGCTCATTAAAATACCAGGTCAGATTGGTGTCACAGTTGTCCTTGACATGACAGTCCCCAGTAATAACCTCTGTTGAAGATTGACTTTATTCCTTGATACTACTAATAACACAGATGTTTTGAGGTGATTTCTTGGGAATATTCCAGAGTACTTAATATTTTATCACTTTCAAATTGCAGTGGACAAAAGCCCTACTATATTTAGGATGGTGTACTCAGTTTTAATAATACTGTTTCATTATAAAGTAAATGTATAGTAAAAGTATTCGGTGCAAGAGTATCTATGAAATTGCCTTTAAATAGTCCTACTAGTCAAACAAAACACTTGCAATACACCTGTGATACTGATTAACATGAGCAATGTCCTGACAGCCCAACAATGTTATGTGCCACTAGGCAGATGTGTTAAGGATCTCCTGAATTTGGCTGGCATAAGCAGGGCTAAAAACAGGTGTGGCATGTAATTTTGGAAAAAGCTGAGTGTACTTCTGTATCATCACAAATGGTGGCTCTTTCTGATTAAACTAGTGCTGGCATCCACATTAGTTAAGGCTGAGTTTTCATACCACTGGACCTTGAGCTAATGGTTCTTTCCTTAACCTTTCCCATCCTCCAGCTGCAAATCTTGTGGGCTATTATTTTTCACACAGCACAGTGGATATGTTCTGTTTTGTCATTATCTTGTTTGGGTGTCTTGACCTGCCTGATTCAACTAAAGTCTCAAAACCAAAACTCTACCACAGAATTTAATCCCTCAGGTCAGATCCTCCTATGCAAGTTCTCTTTAGATTTTGAATCATGAGGCATCTTAGAGAAATGTGTTTTGCTTTGTCGAGATATTTGTAAAACTCATGGACTTGAATTCTTCCATCCTTCAAACATCTTATCTTGTTATTCTCTGATTCCCTTAAGCACAAAGGGAAGATTCCATTCCTCATGTATTGGTTCTTCCATCTTCCTTGTCCTTAGCAGGACATCACAATTGCTCGTGGTCTGATAACGCATTTGGGATGTGCACATTGGCTTTTCCAGAGGCTTTAGTTGCCACTCTGGTGAGATAAGCAGTGAATGTGAACAGAGAGAGGGCATCCAAGCTCTCCAACTAGTTTGTGAATCATTGGAATAGAGAGGAAGGAAAAGAAGAACAGAGAAAGCCATCTACTGAAGATTGCAGTACAGCTTACAAGCAGTTCTACTGGACCTCTGGTTTCTTTACCCTATCCAGGAGACATAGAACATTTCATGGTGGTTTGCTAGTGTCTGATTATATAAGCACCAGAAAGTATTATGCAGTTTATAAAACAAGATTTCCCATTGTAGTATTACATTTTGCATCATTTTTGAACGTGAAATTTTTGGCAGTGAAGAGGAAAATATGTTGAAAATGGATTTTTGCTACATTATTCTTTGTTCTATTACTTTTGTGTTTCACTGTGACTCCTCTGTTTCATGCTTGATACAGTTATTTGGGAGGTTGTTTTCTGAAATTCTTCAGCTCTGAGGGAAAGGCATTTTGGAGGCTTGGTGTGGCAGTCTAGCTTGATAGAGTATTTTTGGCCTTCTATCACAGAGATAGAATGCAGAGAGCCTTTCCCAAAAAAACTAATGGTGTAGAACATCATCTCTTTAAGCAAGGAACAATTTATGTTAACAGTGCTACTCTTCTACACTGGAAAGAATCAGTACTTTGAGACAAAGCTGCTGCATGTCCCAGTAGGTTCTTTGGATTTAGGTCTGTCAGCAAAGTATGACTGCACAGTGAGTGATTGCTGGTTGCATTTTGAGTGCTTAAATATAACTTTGTTTTATTAAAACAGGTGATCTGTCACAACTTGTCCACTATACCTTCACAAAGTCAGTGTTTTGACATTCTCCAGACTGGTATCTGTAAATATCTGGTAAGTACCATTTTGTCTTCTACATTAAATCTTCCTTGTGATAAATTTGCTAGCAGTCTCATTAATCCTCAAATCCACTTATCTTGTGTATTTAATGTATAATTTGAAAAAGCTTTAAACAAGATTTGGAGGAGTTTAAGAAATACATAATAACTTGGTATCTAAACTTATATGGGTAATTTTGCTTAGATTTGTGAATACTTGAGCTTGTCTTCGAGGCAGTTTGTCCATAAATGAAACACTTCTTTGTTTGATTTGCTTTTCAAAAGAGCAACCAGCAGCTTTAGATGAGTTTTTTTTTTACTTCATCTATGTAGATAAGTATCTAAAGAATGCCAAGATGATGTATGCCAGGCTCTTTGTGGTGCTGAGCAATAGGACAAGAGGCAACAGGCAGAAACTGATGCTCAAGAAGCTCCACTTGAATATGAGGAAGAACTTCTTTACTGTGTGGTTGACTGTTCTCTGAGCAGATTGCCCACAGATGATGTGGAGTTTCCCTCACTGGAGATACTCAAGAACTATCTGGACACAATCCTGTGCTATGTGCTTTGGGATGACCCTGCTTGAGCAGAGCAGGGAGGTTGGACCAGATGACCACTGTGGTCCCAACCTGACCCATTCTGTGGGTTTTACAGCCTGTCTTCTAATCCTGAACATGCCTGAGCTGAAGATGGGGATGGCAAAGCCAGAGCTGGGTAACACAATGGTCAGGGACAGAATCTGCAGTTCCCTGTGATGCTGCCTGCTGAGAGGGAGGACCACAAGGTCTGCCCCTGCCCTCCTGTCAGGGTGGTTCTGTGATCTAACCAGGGTCTGCCATTCCCTGCTTGGAGCCATACTGAGAAGTTACTAGACCAAAACGTCCATAGGGAGTAGCTTACCTATAACCATAGTCTGGATTTTGAGGATGTTGATTTAAATCAACTTTTAAAAAGGCTTATATGTTCTACTGCCTTGTCCCTTTGAGAGCAAACCATTAAGTGGGTTTTATGGTTGGCAAGGCTGCTGCCCAAGGTCTCCAACTGGCTGCTGACACCTCTTAGGGAGCAAAGTCACCATGGAGGCAACATCCTGTATAGGAACTTATCTGAGCAGCCTCATCTACTGGACTTGTATAAATAGAAATGTCTCCGTTCCTGTCGTCTTTCAGACTGGCTGACCAGCACATTCCATCAGTAGTGTTGGCCCAGTTGGTCTTCAGGATGGTTCTTTATATCCATCTAGATCACTATTTCTTAATTATGGTTGATCAGGAAGAATGTTACTCATTTTAATTGTTTGGTGCCTCAGTGTCCTTAGTATTCAGCAGGGTCGTGGTGACTGCTGCAGTCCCACCTTTTGTCAGGCAAGACCATCATCATCCTGCCTCTGCACCTGACTGGTACAGGGTCAGCCTGGGACAGCAATCTGTGCTCGTGGCCTTAGGCTGGAAGGATTTAAAAGTTTTAACTCATAGTTGTTCTGGACCTCTTACCTCTCACAAGTAATGGTATGAATGAAATACATTTCATATTTCTGCAGCTTGTACTTTATTGATCTTTTTTCTAAACATTTCTAAAAGAAACAGCTGACCTTGTTAAGTGAACCAACTCCCTCTGTCAGCTTAAAACAGTGTACTTGCAGGTGAGCAAATTAGGCTACTCTCAAACTCCTTAAATAGTTCTTTAAAGGTAAATGGTGCCACACTAGCAGTGCATGATTTTTTTATGGCTTTACAAGACAAAAATCTAGGGTACTTACTCCATAGTACTTCAAAATTTAAACTGCTTTCTAATTCACTGCCTCTGCAAAAACCAAGAATTTTTTCTAAATTATTTATCATGCCTATAAAATCCTTACTCAAGATGATGTTATCTCTTTAACAACAACAGAGCATCACCACACTTTGGGCTCACAATCTATTTCATTAGCTTTGATTTATGTTAGTTCATAAAGCTCCTGTTGGGCTCCAAAGGAGACTCACCCTGGTGACAATCCAGTAGAAGCTTTCCTTTCTGTAGCATAAATCAGAGTTTCCTTCTACCTGAGTGACTGCTCACTGCCATTTCAAGACTCAGAAGGCCTTCCCAGTCCCATGATATATGCTTAAAAGGAAAGACCTGCTCTGCCCAGAAGATTGTTTGTGCCTGCACTGTCTTTCAGAGCAAAGCTCAAAGCAGTGCTCTGTTCTGCAAATATGTTCGAGATGAGTGTTTGTTTAGAAGGCACGGAATGAAGATGTCAATTTAACCTTCTGTTGGTATGGGTGGCAATTTATTGGGAAAGCGGGGATTTGAAAAAAATGCAATGGGCCGTAGAGTTTGAACAGAAACAAAGTAACACACATCACCATAGGAAAGCTCTAGGTTTGCTTGTATCCCAGCAAAAAATCTTGTATAAAGGGATGAACTTGGGTTGTTGGTTTCTTTGTCTCATTTTAATACAGGTTGGATTGGTTGTAATACCCGATAGCACAGCTGGATCTGTTCTATGTGCCATAAATAAGCTCTTGGATCAAGCCTGCATCATAAGTGAAAACCTGCACAGGTTCTTGGCCTCTTGTTGTTACAGTCTTCTGTACTTTCTGCTAACTATAGACAGAGAGGATGCAGAACACTTACAGAAAAGGTAAAGCTGTTCTTCTTACCATTTTGCCTCTATCTTTGCAGCCACAAGTATTTAGAGATGTGAAATGAAAGGATACCCCCTCCCCCAGAGGTTTTTTCCCTGTCTCTCTTTTGCTTACTTCAAATCAGTACTTAGATTTAAGAAAAACACCTGCAAAGTTACCAGGAATTACTTAAAACAGTAACTGAAGAAGGTTTCATCTCAAATTGTTCTACTTGGATGCCAAAACCATCCTGATTTTGTAAAGTTGGATATTTATACCTTAAGCTTCATTAGATACATTGAAAAGCACCATGCAAAGGATTTGGCTTTATGAGTACTCTTAACTGATCTATGCTTCAGTTTTAATACTTCCCAGGCATCGTTACATAGACTGCAAAGCCATTTGATTTAAAAACCCCAAAAGCTACAGATAACAAGTTTGAACAAATTCACCTGAAATGCAGGAATGTCTTTAAACAGGTCAAACTTTACCATATACAAAAAAGTTGTTAAAAGCTTCCTGAAAATTCAAAGCCCAAGTCGTCCTTCTCTTACTGTATTTAATGACTTGCATATCACAAATAGCTGAGTCCATTACTTAATTTCTTATGAATCTTAAACAAAGATTCAGGTGTACCTGAAAAGTGACTGAAACAAAAACCTCTTGGCAGCTGTTGGACGCAGAAATTGCACTGCGTGAGAGATTAAGCAACATTTATAGCTTCCAGGGCAGGGCCTCAATTTTTTTCCAGTGCTATACAAAATTTTGGAATATTTTCAAGTTTGGCATTTTCTGGTACAGGATTTTCTGCTTTGCCACTAATTTTGGTGAATGCAGCTGGTGTGATTGAATCCACAGAAGCAGGTTTCCTTGTACAGCCATGCAGCCAGTTCACAGAGGCATCCTTGAAATGTGTGTCCTCAATCATTTCAATTTTGATTATCTTCTCCCCTCAGGGACATGCTGTGGAGATCATGCATTTCTGCATTAGCACTCCTGCCACGGTTACTGAGGCTGATGCTGCAAAGCCTGCAAGTGAGCAGGATCTGTCGGGAAGAGCTGCCCGTCGTTGCTCAGCTGCTTCGCTTACTAATGCAGCACGGGCAGCTCAGGAGCCATATGATAACAAATGAGTTTCTGGTGCAACAGATCATCAAGGACATCATGGTATGGAACTTCTTCTTGTTTCCCAGAGACCACGTGTATGTCACATTTATTTTTAAAAGTCATTGCAAGCAGTCAAGAAGAGCCATTTTCAAACAGTGGTGGTGAAAGCAGATGTAAGACATTATGGTGAGGTTCTCTAACCTGCAGGTTAGGAGGGGGTTGTTTCTCTTTAGTGTTGAAAATGCCAGAACCAATTCTTGTGATGTTCCACCGTGGGTGGGTTGTATTTGTTCTTACTGGATTTTTTAAGCTGCCTACATAATCCTGAGAAGAGGGAATTCCTGGGATGG